>NW_020536657.1:0-30583 GCF_003426905.1 Ctenocephalides felis
TTTATAACTTACAATGAAGAATGTCTGAAATTTTTCTCTACCTTTCTGTAATTGTGCATTTCGATTCCTTACAGTCGAACTCATTACTTTGGACTATTTTCAGATGAATAGCGGGCGGTAGATTATGGAGAAACTAATAATCATATGAATACTTTACTTATATGTATTATAATATAATAAAAAAACCAATGCATAGTATTTATTGTTTGTAAATTTATATCAACCTCTATTTCCCTATCGCGGTAAAAATCTTCATCCCCGTAACAGCGAGTAAAATCATCGAAGCAAAAATAACTTGTGCTACGAACGTCATTTTTTTCTATTAGTCTTTGAAAATCAGGTAAAGTTCTTTGACAAAAGATTTAAAGCTCACAAAGATAAAGCTTGCCGTTACTATTTCGCCTCGGGTGATCCTCTTGCTACATAATAAGCGACAGCGCGCTCTCCAGAAGCGACTAGAAGTTAACTTCGCCGCACTGGCTGCGGGGTCTCTTCTGCGGATGACGCACGGACGTCTTTGCGACGCTGCATTTGGAAAACAAGGACGAAGGAATGTGAGTGCAGATGAAGGAACATATTTTAGAAAAGATATTTAAATTAGATATCAATATTTGTTTCGGAATGGGAATTATTATATTTTCTAGTAATAACTATCCAGATTTTGACGAATACGATGAAAGCTACATACTCATTTGTTTGTTACTTTTATTTTTCAATTCAAATATTCACTTAAAACAGTAAATATTCAGTTTTATATTAATAATCAATATTTTCACTAAACATTATAAATGAGTCAAAAATGTACAAGATCGCTCCACCGTATTTGTTATATTTAATACAAAAAATGAAACGTAAATTTTATGAGTATATTCATTGATATAATTAGAATAAATAAATTATATTACTTATCAGATTGTTAAGGTATTATTCAAATTCAAGAATTATCTAAAAATCGTTAGTCAAATCCGAACCAGGATGCTTTTACTCATTATGCAGAATTGTGAGTAGACAGCCAAATTTAGGTTTTGAATGCCAGCGATATATTCCCCGAATGAAGTTTCCAGCTATCGGATATTTTTCAGGGACAAAGTTTCTTACCATAGCACACCAAAAATCTCAGCTTCTCTCGTCATTGCGCATTTGAAAAATGCGAGTTGACGTTCAGCATCGGCGTTGTGCAGACGCGTTATGGTAAAATATTCAACATTACGTGCAACGCTCGTCGCCCATCGGCCTCATGTTTGCGAGCGTATGTGATCCCGCTGTTAGCACACACGAATAAACATCACTGATGCATTTCCATAAAATTTATTACGGGCATCGAAAAAAAGAATTGCGCACTAAACAAAATGCAAAAAGTTCGCGATAAAAATAAACAAAAAAGCAAACACACAAGCGCACACACAATCTGAAACTGGCGCACAGTACACACATGCGAGGACGAAAAAATCGTATTAAAAATGCCGGCAAATGGCCAGATATAGTACTGCGACTGTGACGGGGCGAGCGATGCGTAAACAGAACCAGAACCAACCAACGAACGAACGAATCTATGGACACCGACTGAAAAATATGAGTAACAAAAGTTATTAGGAATTTTTTAACAATTATTCGTATATTGAAATAAAAATGATTTCCTAAACCGATAATTTGATACACAATATCATAACCGATAATTTGATAACCCACCTATTTGAGCTCTTACATTATTTGTATTTTTATTAGAATTTCAAGCTATTTTTGTACTAAATTTTAGAAGATTAAAATTTACTACAACTCGTGATGGAACCATAATATTAATCATAACATCAAAATTATCTGAATGTTCAAATTTAGAAAAATAATTAATTATCACCCGTTAGAATAATTGAATTTATTAAAGTCAAAGATAAGACTGTTTATTATCAAAAATTCGTTCGATCCCTATTTCAAATACTGTATATTTTTCATATAAAGTACCCGCATACCACTCAAACTTTTTAATGAAATATGAAAATTGCTCTTATATTTAAGCTGCAATTTATTTATTTTATTCGAAATGTATCTATATATGAAAATAATTTCATGCAATCTATTCATATAGATAATAATAACACGCATATTTTAACTATAAAAATATTTGAATGAATTGCAAATATTTTTATGAAACTAATATGATAATTTTAAAACACAGAATCGCAGTTGAAATTTCATCAATGTTTATTAAAATATTTGAGAAAATATGCAATTTATGAAATAAATGTAAATGATTTGTGATAGGTAGTAAGATTTATAATTAAAAATAATTTTACAAATTCAATTACATATATCGTACAAAGTTTTTATGATAAACTTTTGTTTTGGATTGTGCGAATCGCATTATTTTGCCCCTATTATAATGACAAAAGCTCACATTGAAAGTTGCGTGCATTTATTGTTATTATATTCAATCTCATTCACAAAATCAGAACTTCTCTATCAACCATATCCACATTCCTTTTATCTTCTGTGCAAAAATTGAGTTTAAAAAATCCAGCAATACAAAAAGCCATTAGTGCACACAATTTACTTGTCCTTTACAATGTTTTTATCAGCAGAAATTACGATTCGATAGAGATTCGCCGACTTCGAATACTTTGTGCCTGGGAGCATTTGCAATTTAAAATTGTTGGTTTTATATTGTGTCCGAACTGTGGCATTTTGTTCGGGTGGATGTGTATGCGGTTATGTAAATGAACAGATTATCATTGGATTATTGTAATTGGGTATTCCTACACGACAGGGGATGGTATTAGTGGCATATTAAATACGTTGCGAACACCGATGCAAGGGAAGATCATCCCCTATGTGGATGCAGTGGCATTTAAGGCACAGGTTTTCAACATATCTTGGGAAGGAAATATATTTTTTTAAGATTTTCATAAAATTACATATACACTAGTTATTACTTATAAATTTATTTATTTTTTCTTTGTATTAAATATTTAAATTTTGCAGTTTCGAGAACAAAATGATCCATCATTTTTCAGGAAAAACTATTTTAAAATATTGAATAACATGCTAAATTTTCCTAAGATTAATGGAATGATACATTAGAAATCATCATTATGAGTTTGATAATTATGAATATTATTACAAATGACTTGTTTCAATAATATTTTAATTTCCTAACTTACTAAGTTATTTTCTATAGAAATTTATAGGAAGTGAACTAAATCACTGCTGAAACAGTCGATAGTTTGTATTAGTATTTTTTTTTTACATACGGTGTTTTAATAATTCATCTATTATTGAAATTGTGTCTCAGTTTTTTGACAATTAAGTATTGAATTAAACATTAAAACTATTTTCACTTATATATTTTAAAATATTATCATTTTATATACCATACAAAGTCGATTAATTTATCAAGCTTTGATTTCTCTACGGTTGAAAATCGCAGAATCACTTTGACGATGTATGTGTACATGTTGCTGTAATGTAATCCTGGTATTCATCACATCCATCAGCATAGATTTATGTATGAAATGTATCGATATATGTGACATTTATAATATTAAACGTGCATTAATATCAATACCAGTGTGTAATAACTCAAAACTGCTCATGTGAAATTTGGTTTTGGATTATTTTCTACCGCGAGCAAATAAAAACTAATGAAAATCATGAATCGGATCGAAATAGCAGTTTAATTAAAATTAGTTATAAAATATAGTGGTTCAAATGCGAAATATGAATCCAAAAATAAAGAAATTTGTAATTTGTAAAAGTAAAGAATGATACACGTACATTAGGATTACATGTCCAATTTTGTTTTTTTATGAGACCATTACTAAATTCTACATGCATTGCAGTATTTTTATAACATCACGATCAATCATTTTCTGTTGTCACTAAATACATAAATCCAAGCCCTATAAACTGAAACTATAACATTTTAAAATACCTATCATCGAAATTTATCTGATCAATCCGCGAACTGTGCTATTAATTATCATGAAAGTCGCAGCGGATAATCTGTAGCGATCGCGTTTAAACTTTGGAATAGTTTTTGTTCGTAAAATTATAGTGTTTTGAATAAATATCGTGCTGCGATACGGCTTGCAATATTACGCCGTATCGCTTCGGCTGAACAAAAGTCCCGGAGACTTACTCCGGGACTCCGGGACTCCGGTTTCTGTTCGAGAGGCAAATTCGCGATAATCTGAATGGGACGTCGTTGTCGAACTCTACGCGTACTTGTTTCTATACAATACGATCAGTGGCGTAGGAGGAAATTAACTTATGTAACATATTTTAATAACATACATATTTTGCTTCGAGTCTTTGCTTTCCCTAATTTTTAAGCCCAGAAACTATACTACAATAATATTTACGCAGAATATTTTCAGAACTTCATGATAGCTTCAGTTCAAATTTGAACATTTGCCTATATTTACACAATTGAAAAATATCTTTATTATATTAAGACATATTTATAGTTGTGTTCCATATTTAATTCAATTCAAATCTAAAACATTTTTTTCTTACTCTATAAAATACCCTGTGATTTTTTTTAAATTTTTGGAAGTTCTATTTTTTTGCACAATTAAAATGTTCAAGTTTCACATGGCATAGCTATTTTCCATATTAACTGTAGTTTAAATCCAATTTTTTTCTTGTTACTAAAACACAATGCTTATAAGTTTTATCATTTTTGTATGTTTTTATTCATAATTTTCAATTAATAATTCTCAATAACATAGCATATTCTAATAATACGACTTTAAAACATATATGGGTTCCATTACTTCCTAAAATATTATTGGATTAAAAATAAGCTATATTATTAAATAAATTTGAAAAATACAAACTAATCATCATTACGAAAATCAATGTAAGTTTAATTTGCTCGATTTTAATAGTTATTACTAGCATAAAAATGCATAATCCTGATGAAAGTACCTACTACAAGTCTCATAATTTTTAATGTTTTTTATATTATTTAGTTTTAATAAAATTTTATATATTTCATGCTTAAACTTAAACATACTCGTATTCTCATATTTAACAAATATATTTGGAAATCTGATAGTTTGAAAAGTATGCTATATTTTTATTTAAGTTTATATTACAACTGTTCCATTATATGAAGCACATTATGCATATAAAATGCATAATGTACAAGTATATATTACAACATTATTTGCAGCAAAACCAGAGGTTATCAGAAAGTAACAAAATTAATATTATTTTAATAAATTATTTACATAAATTTACTATGCAATATTATAACACAAGTATGTTTATAAAAATAAAAAAATAATAATTTAATAACGAAGCTAATTATAAACAAATTAGTCATGGTTTAAAAATGCAGGTGATTCGTTAAACTAAAAAATAAAGCATTCTGGTTGATTTTATATGTAAATATTACATTTTTCAACAAAAATGACTTGAGAAAATCTATGTTGGACGCTACTGTTATTTTATTTCCCTTACAATCACAAACGCCGCACCGCGCACTTATATCTTTTCGAAGTTCGATTATATTTGAAGTTTTTAGCGCTTTGCAAAGTACATCCTACAGTTCGGGATCGTGCATATAAAGCTGTCGTCAAACCAAAATAAATATAAACAATCAACAAAAAATATCATTTTTATTAATAGTCACCTGGACATGAAGTTACATGGGCCAAGTAGTGGTGTCTTTGCTAAGAGGTGTTAAGAATTTGTTGAGTCGTGTTTCAATTTTCCTTTCTGGTTTGGCAGCAGCCTAAAGCATATTGCGATATTGAAAACATTGTTAGCGAAGTGAGCGTATGGAAGAGTACAGGTACAGGTACTTGTACAGGTAGAGGGCAAGAGTGCAAACTTCGGCATTGTGTTACACAAACGCCTGTCCCCCGAGGAATAGCGATCTCTATTGCTTTCCTGTACGAACATTTCGCATACATTTATATATTTATTCACGTAGTTGTACCTACCTATGCATAAAGAGAAGTACTTTATACGGCTTCTTATCGACACTGGTTCTAAACATACTGTAATAACAGACTTGGATAAAAGCTCTGGAATAAAGAATTCTCTATTACTTTTATTTGAAACAAACGTTTATGTAAAACTACCTCCTTTTGAATCTGAGTGTGAAATTCTCACTAGGAATAGAAAGTAGATATTTTATTTAACTCACCATACATACCTTTTATTTATAAATAAAATGACTATATTATTTTATACTACTAACATACTAAAACCCATAATTAAAATTAATCAATTATTTTAAATCGCAGTGTGGAGCCATTACTAACAAGGATTTTATTCAAGTAATATATAATTTATATTAACCTTTGGAGATGTGTGCAATTTCATCATTATATTAACACTCTTATTGCTACTTTTTTGGTCACAAAATTAGCTCATTAGCTTAACTAAAAACTCAGGAAATATATACAATATCATGTTAATACTCTATTTGCTACTTCTTTATCGTTTTATCATTACTGAAAATTAATACACAGGCTTTTAACTTCTTTTTACAAAATATAGAACATAATATACATAATTGACACTAATTTATTACCCTTTTCAAAATTCTCTACTACTTATTTGTTACACTTTTTTCATTGGTATATATGCAAATCAATGTAGATTTTAAATGCTATACGAAAGATACATCAATTAAGATTTTTAGAATACTGTTTTTTTAATTTGTAAATATTTTCGGAACTCAAGCTGATTTAAAAACTATTTATTGCATACATTAGTAGTTCTGATTAAATACATTCTGCTCTTACTGTTTTCGGATCCAGAAAAAAATTAATTACTAATTTATTGCACTTTTTGGTACTGTTTATACAAAATATTGTAAATTTTGATGACTATTAAAATACCTAATTTTACTATATTTTTTATCAAATTTGTTAACATATTTAGAAACAATTTGCTGCATAAAAAATTAAGTTTTAGGTAAATATAATATGCTAACACAGTTTTGACGTTTGGCAAAAAAAATTAAATGAATGTTAAGTCTCAAGTTTGCTTTTGTATCAAATGAAAATTTTTGACTGATATTCAAAATGTATCCCTTATTAATAAATATTTTAAGCATATCATTAGATAGATTTTAATAAAAAGTGAACCCAGTAAATAATTGATTTTCAACTGTACAAGTGTACCTGTGCGTTCAAGGACCGGTTGGAGAGGAATACCTGATATTTATTCAATTAACCAGATAATTATTTCCAACAGTTTTAAAACCTGTGATGGTACTTATGTATTTACACATACTGGGTATATGTGCATTAATCCGTAAACTCGGAGCTTATCCTTCGCTCTTTAAATAGCTTTCACAATGAAACCATTAGCTTGAGAATACTACGCTTTATTACCTGTAAAGAAGTACATTTTCTGCAGGTGTGGAGTGTAATAATTTTTTTAATAATAGATCACACACAATTAGATATAATGTAGAAAAAACTGGGGAAAATGTTTTAAATATTTCACATCTTGCATCATTGATCTTATTTAAAATTTTGATTTTTGTTTATAATTGATCCTCTACAAATTGCAAAATATTCATTACAATTCATTGTTAATGATTCTATATTCACACATGACCTATATGCCCTTTTTCAGTCTTTTCCATCCGAGATCTACTTGAAATCATTCAAAATTCAAATAACGAAATAAACGTTTGATTCATGTTTTATATTTAAATATAAATTTTAACTGTCATACGGATTCATATTAAAATATGTATTATTACACCTATTTGCTCCAACTTGTCGGTAAATGGATATATTTATTGCATTTTTATTACAGGACATAAATTGTACACGTTTCGAACCCTTCAGAAATATATGAGCATTTTATTGGTTATATATTTTATTAGTTATGCATAAGAAATAAACTGATATATTTTTAAAATTGTACATTCAGGGAAATGAAATAGTATAAATATTTTTAACTTTTATACTATAGAACTCCAAAAATACAATCAATCAAATGAATCTAATTGCTGAAAATAATATTTTCTAAACTAGATAAGTCTGGTTACACCCATACCATTACAAGATAAGACTTTATCCTATAGAGTATTAAATATACTTTTAATTATCTCCAGGGCGTTATTTTAATATTACTAATATTCCGCAAACAAAACGTTAATATTAAATTCCGTAAACATGCTCAGTTTACGACAAGTCGTTTCTTAAAGAAGCCCCCTTGGGAAATTACATCTACAAAGTGTCCCCGAAATATTGCCATCTCGAAAGAGGTATAAAAGAACAAACTTGCTGTCAAAATTATATTAATCACGAACTGATGGTAAAAGAATCTTAGGAAATCGCCATGGATAATTGAAGATAATATTCATAAATAAAATGCAATTGTAAGCAGCTTTCTAATGTTAATGTAGGGAATACTACACATATTTATGCAAAAATATATATGCATAGTACATTTATTCCAATGCGTTCTCAATTTATTCTATCAATTCATAATTTGAGCAGCATAGAAATAAAATATCAATTGCCAATAAATTTTGCTTAAATTGTGTTAACAAGATAAACTACCCAATAGCAGTTAATACATTTTAAAGTAATAGCAATAAATCCAACTCCACAAACAATATTTTGTGTTCGAATTTCCCTCATTTTACAAAAAAATGCTGTAAATAACATCGCGTGTATACTCGATTTTAATACAGCAAAGTTGTTTAAATATTCCGTTTTAATTAAATCAAACTTCGTCTATTTTTGAAATATTTAAAATGTTTTCATATAAACTACCAAGTAAATAATACATGTACAACGTATTTTATAGTGCGCTATCATGCGCAGTTTTTTCGCCTGATGCATTTCACGTGCTATGCACTCAAATTTATACAGAATTCGGTTACGATTTAGTATCATTCGATGTTTATTTGCGATATTTAGATGACACTGAATTTAACTAGGGAGTTAATATATTCACAAAAATATATTTAGGGCTATCATACAGGCCTTGTAAACTTGTCGAAGTATCACCATCGAAAATCGCCCGTAAATAAATTAAAATGTAATATCGTATGCATGGTATATTTGCATAACGATCAGCCGTCCATGGAGCTTTATATCGTGGTATTGGCAAATTAATGGTATCGGAGAGCATTCGTAGTTATTGAATATGACGCTATCGCCCCCCATCGCCCCAATAGCCCCCGAAACGAAGATGAGCGAGCAGGGACATCGATTCTCGCAAATCTGTCAGCCGGTGTAAGCGACGAGGCTTGGGATCGTTGCGCTAATATAATGCAAATTATTGAACTCTCTCAAACGGAATATATTGCGGTGTGATTGTCGGCAGCTCGTACACGTAAGGGAGACCGGGGGGAAAGGATAATATACCGAAAAATTAAGTTCAAACAATCGTTTAAGGGGCACAACTAGTGTAACCGCCTAAAAAAAAGGTGATTTTTGGAAATTTATATAAAAAAACTACTTTATCGATCATTTCAACTATTTTAGGAATACATTTATACATGTTTTAAGAATACATAGTAACATTCTTGAAGAAAAAAATTAAATATTTTTTAAGTTATCGTCGATCTCCAACGGCGCGACAAAAAAAGGCCCTTCACTGCTGCAGTGATTCCGGCCTTCTACGTGGATGCAATTAAAAAAAAATTCTTGTTAAACTAGATAATATTGTCTGTAAAATGAACTACAATGAAGAAAAAAATCAAAAATCGACAAAATGAAGGGGTTTTTTAAAAAAAAGTCGAATTTTACCCAAAATTTTGGTCGTTTTTGGACTGCCAAAATTCGATTTCTGATCCGATCAAAAAATCGATAGTTCATTTTACGGAGAACTATATATAGAACATGTAAAAAAAATTGATAGTGGTTGGATAATTTGTTTTAGAGTAATCGCTGCAGCAAATTCGGAAAATGGTGTTTTGAAAAAAACGTGTTTAAAGATAAAATGATCGTTATACTATATACTATATATAAACTCTTTAAATGGCTGTAACTCAAGAACTATTTAAGATATCGATTTAAAATTTGGTATGTTATTTTTAAAGGTATAACCTATCGAAATATGGAAAAATTTAAAATTCGATATTTTGAAAATTTGACACTAGTTGTGCCCCTGAAAAACTACCACCACAGTTTTACTTCAAACTTCAATATATTGTTTCAGTTTGTTTATTAGTTGTCAACAAGACCAAATGAATTTTGGTTCAGAATTTTGGGTATCAAATATAGCTCGCACTTAATCAGTTCATTTTTCTGTGTTGCAGAACAAATTACTGCCTATAAATTCACTATGACTTTGTTATTCTAGTTCTTGTGTCTTTTTGCCAGCGCGAAAATTATAATTGATCAATCAGCCAAGATTTTCAAGTTTAAAGAAACAAAATCCTAAATTAAATATTATGTCCTAAAAAACTAAAAAAACGCACAATAGATTGACAATATTAAGTTCAATATGAACCCGATATTGGTTTAAAATATTTGCTCCATATATGCAAACAATATCATAGACCTGTAAAAAAAATTGTATAGTGTCTAAGTCGTTTAAAAAGTCAATCAGCAACCCCTCTCTTCCTCTATTTGTATTTGAAAATGGATATGCAAACTTGCATTGGTTTCCTCTCACACAAGTCCGTCGTCCGACACGCACGCACATATCGTAACGCAATTATACTATATAGACTCTCTAGAATATAGAGAGTCCCTGTACATCGTAACGGTGTTAGTATGTAAATCACAAACACGTCCACCGTTCAAATTGTTCACATATTTCATCCATTGTTCCGCCACGGCCTGCGCCGCGTAGCAGGACTCTGATTTAGTGACAGCGGCGCCATCGGGCGGCCGATTCGGAAAAGCTACGGGGAAAATATTATTTTCTGGCGTTACGGAAAATTGGAAAATTGGAAAAGTATGTTATTGTTTCTCATATTGTGAGAATGGTTTTACCATGCGATACACGCGTACTTATTGCTAGGTATTTTGCTTAGGTATATTAGACGATTTTCAAACCATGGTTGGGACGTGCTCTTGATATTATGATCGTTGATATACACAACTGTTTTGATTCAAATTTTGTAAAAATAATTTAAGTTGTAATATATTTGAAATGTTAAATCAGCTGGACACTGTGGAAATATGGCATTATACTGGTCAATTCTACACTTATATCACCTTATCTCTATACCGTTTTTTGTTTCATTTAAAAACGAGCTGCAAACAAACTGAAACAAATCTAGTTTCATTCATTTTACAACTTATATCTTATAGATTTATCTAAATCTCGAAAGCACTTAATTTCTATAAATAGCTTATTACAAATATATTACTACCTACCCTTATTATTTTGAATCGAGGCATCGTGCAGAAGATTCCGAAAATGTTCTAGGTAAATCTTGTGCTCAAAGTTCGATACTCCTTGATAAACTTCCTTCATTAACTAATACGTAAGACAACGAAAACTCTTAAACATTCTGTTATAAGATCAAGTTCCTTGCTTGCTTGTATAATGGTATCCTCCATATTTGATTATGTTAAAATCATCTACACTAAATTTGACTGAGGTAGAAACTATTAGAGTTTCAGAGACCCGAGAACATTATTTATAATTGTTTTTGTTAAATATACTTATTAACCCGAATTCCAACGTTGTGAAGTCAAAAGTTATGACTTACCATTTTATTTATCAACTTACAAATTAATACCAAAAACCGTTTTATTTATCAACTTACAAATTCATTTTTTGCATAAAATTCTACCGTCTGCGGTAATATTAAAATTGCATTATTTATCTACAAAAGTATTCCTCGTGCAATGTTTAATGTGCTGTTTCTGTGACCTGTGTATTCATGTTCTTTATTTACAAGGAAAAATATTTACGTACATTCAAGGAAACAGTCGCATAATCTTATCTCGTCGGTAATGAATGATTGTTTGCATTTAGCTTGCCTTAGGACCAGGGTCGCATTTTGATATAAAACGACCCTTATGAATTTATATTAGCTCAAATATACAAAACTTTAGGATGTAGATATAAAACAAAACACTGAAATATAAATACCAGTAGATGTTACTTATGGCATCTATAAACTATAGATTCACACATTTTTGCGAAGAATATTCTGCGTTTCTTCGTACTTTATATATTATCGAGCACTTATATTAGATAAGCCAAAAGTGGTTCAACAAAATTTTTGTTTGAACTCCTGTAGCATCTTTGTTGTACGGCTCATAAATATTTTATCAATTGCACAATCAAAAAGCATCTTTTCGTGTTTCTTATACCTATTAATCACACTTTATTATATTTTACCAACTATACAACAAAATCGCAACGAATAAATAATAATAAATATGTGATATATAATAATTATAATTCTCTAATATATATTATCAAGATTCATGAAAAGCGATCTGAATTTTGTAATAAACACTTTTAGTGAAAATTGATTTTAAAATTAAATATTTGTGAAAAATTGATATCAGGCATTTTTGTTCAACCTTGCCTGATTATACAACTTAGTTCAAACTTGCATGACTATGAGGTTTTTAAATATTACCTTTAGTAAGAAATGATTGATTTTACTGCTAATACGATCAATGATATAGTGAAAAAGTATGTGTAACAAAATTAGTATTATCACAATTATTGTTTCTATTCATCGGACCATAAAAAATTCATGTTATAACGGTTCTGTATGTCTTACTGTCTAGATTTTTGAATAATTTTTTAAATTCTATTTTTTGTCAATCAACTAACTTTCGTTAAATATGGGTATGTATTAATTTTTCGCAAAATTATGTTTGAAACTACAGTATCTACAAAGTTCGTACGTATCAGAAGCTAGATTCTCATATTTTATGCATTCTTGATATTTTATCAATTCTATCAGAAAACACCAAATGTTACCAAAATTTTAGTTTGCATTTCTGTTTCTATATCACTCAGCATTCTTATCCTTCTCCAAATTATAGGTAACTGTCTGCCTTTTCAATTGGTTTAACAAATCTTGCCCTGTGTTCACCAACCAACCCTCGTTGTTTTACGATTTCTGCTCTACGCGAAAACAGATAATAAATAAGTGCAACAAATTTCACCAGATTCTGCATCACTTTCTACTGATGATGCAAAAATAATTTAAAAAAAAAAAAAATTATTTTTCTGTCTCGATAAACGAATAGTTACCTACATTCTATATCTTTTATGTTTTATATTTCTAATTTGTTTTACAATTTCCTCCCTGTCCCGGCCGTCCTGAGGGCGGTTTGCGATTTCTGCCCTACGCAAACCCGCGGTCGTTTGCGAAGTGACAGATTGTGACAAGAGATATTGCTACGGACCTGTCATGACTTGGTAACGCAAGCATGACGCAGTGCAATAAGAAACCGCAGCTTATAGTTAGAATGAAACTAAAGTTACTAGTAGATATGCACATTTGCATACCTGCATGCTTGCAGAGAGTTTTTGCTCGTCGATCGGTATGGAAACAGACTCTTTATGTAGATACCTATTCGCTTTGTTGGAAATGAATCATCAGGCATCAAGGTATTGCAACCTATACCCAGACAAAACATCATGCCAGAACATGAACTGACTTGTTCTCAAAAACAGGAACACTTGGTATAAACCAGCGGTCGAGGAACTTTTCCAATCGTTACCCCAAAGTACTTTTATCTATGTTGATATTATACGCATGGCAAAGAGATATTACTTTCATACGATAAGCTACGTAGTGAATACAATAAACACATACTTTCTTACACCGAAAATTTATTCCGGATTCCTGACCACTGGTGTAAAGTGTATATGGACATAAACAATTCATACACTCATCTCTGAGGCACTGTGATAAAAATATAAACTAAATTATTTTAAGTATTTGCTGTGCAATCAAACGTTTCACACCTACAACCTAACCTCCAAAACGCACAAATGCCAAATTACAATTTTATTACAAATGCAACTTTCTGATACCTCTTTGATAGTATACGTGAAGTTATCTTACCAAATCCATAGCTAATTGATCTGTAAGATAGCATTGCTATTTTTTCGGGAATTTGCTTCAAAGATGTAGAATTCAGATACTTTATAGGTTAAAAAACATTTAAAAAAGTGGTGATATTCCCCTGTTGCATACCCTCAATATATTATTTCATTATATTATAATATTCACGTAGTATAAGTTGACACAGTGACCCTCATGAGTGCGCTCCGGTCATTCCGGAATTCGTTCGCCTTCTGACCTAACTTGGTATGTGTTACTGACAAAACTGCCTTCCGTCACTCACACCATTTGCGAACTACATTCGGAAAATCTCGCGAAAATTCGCACAAAACGTTATGCGCGCGCCTCGCATTCCCACAAGGGAAGGGAAATTATTTGAAGACAACGGTAAACGATAGTTTGGGAAACACTATGAAAATTATATTTTTTGTTTAATAAAAAATTAGATGTAGATGGTAAAAGAAAAATGTGTCATGTTTACCTTTTACTTAGTTTATTTTATGTTAGTGCGTGGAGGTGATATCGAATGACATTTTCCAAATGTCGTGGACATTTACAAGTACACCGCATTTGAATGCAGTAAAGTTTTAGTTTGAGTTCAAAGCAAAAAAGGGTTTTACTGGCTTTGCATCCCCTCTTCGTTGATCAAACTTCCCTTTTGCATCAAGCCCCTTCCATGCCCAACGTAGCGCTTCTCGCCCGCAGCCGCTACGCGTAGTGGCGCAGTAGCAAACATCGACTCGCTACGTTTCAGTCGAGTCTACGCCGTCTCTTAGTGCGCTACGTTCTGCTACGTGATGATATAAAATCGGCGCGCGTATTCGAAATTGTCGATGTCACGAGGAAATAACCAACAACAATAAATCATTATCGCATGGGGCAAGTTTAAAAAATTGTGTAGTAGTGGAATAATAAAAATTAAAATTATTTAAATGATTTTTTAAAAAAACGAACTAAGTATTTAGGATTGAGTTGGTACATATAGTGAAGCGTGTAAAATTGAACAATCAAACCGCGTGAATGTATCACATACTTATAAATAAAAAAGGACAGCTACAAACAAAATTTGTTGACAGCACACAAATTTATAAAATATCTTGTAAATCGATAAAATATCTTGAAGATACTTCAAATCTAACGTGACATTCAAGCACATATATAAATATCGGTGTTAACAAATTATATGTATTAATGTTTACTAACTAATATGACTTATCAAAAATAAACTGAATAAAACAGAGTATTTTATCGCAATCATTGCAACAAAATTATACGAGACAATTATAATTTTGACCACAGTGTTTATTTACAATTTCTTCTGAAGTGATGACATTTATCTTACTAAATAGCCGTTACTGAAGACGGCGTTTACGCACTACTTGCGTCAACATAGTCAAATTTTTTCCTAAGTTTTGGCGGAACTCGGTTCGCATCTGTGAAACTTCGTGAAACAGTGAAATGCTCGCAATGTCCACATTAATGATGCCGGCCCCGACGATGGCAGCCCTCGGTGCGCCGCCACTGGCTGTCGGACCGCACAAACCGCCAGAAACGAAATTGCTCGCGTTGCACGCACCTCCACCGCATCCAACTGCAACCGCCACGCACGTGCACGCACCGCCTCAACAGACAGCCCAAGGCAAAACAGGTCAGATAGCATTCAAAGAACTTTTGAGATACGACGATATTAATTTGGTTTCGAAGGGTTGTTTTCTGATCCACTTCAGAGTTACAGAATCAAGCTTAATTGAAAGCTTTGAGAAATTTAAAGCACGTTAATGAATACACAGATCACAGATCTTTAATTTTGTTTTTAAATTGTAATGAAATTTATGCAATTTTAAAATGTGTTGATATTTATATCAAAATACACCATACAATGCTCCCACGTGTATCAAACAAATAATTTCTCTTTTACAGTAGATATATTAGCATTATAAGTTATAAATATTTACGAGATAAGTGTTAAAAATTTCAGTTGACAACATTACTAATCATTACAACCGTTTCTTTCATATTTATGTTTTATTACCACATATCTTTTAAATTTTTTTTTTCATTTTTTATATATTCACGTACATAAAGTAAAAAAGTACAAAGTAAATAAAGTACAAAGCAAAAAAACTCAAAATACGAGTCTAAATCTGATTATTTAATATATGATTATATCATATATGATATAATATAAATGGTTTACTCCCCAATATATTTAAATATATTCATCAATAATTACCGAATAAACTTGATATAACACCACGAAAAAATAGTGCAAAATTTATTACAGATAAGTAATGTAAATTTTTCTGATACATATTTTATAGCAGAACATATAATTTTACTGGAAATATTTTGAAATTGAAAGTCATGCTATATAAAAATATGTTATTTAATTAATCAATTATAATTATAAGGTATTAATAATAACGATAAGATAAAAGTCTTAAAAGTAAAAATAACGACTAAAATATTTATTAGTATGGTGAGGCTTAACAAAAACAATTGCATATTGATTAGTTCCTATATATCAGCACATATATTATTTTATACAAGACTTTTTCTAACAAATAATTGCATGTACTTTTTTGTGAATATTTATTTCTGAAATAAAAATTTTGAATATCTTTTTAATTAAATTTAAAAGCTTGTCACACGCAAAACAAAAAAGAACACTTTGATTAGCATTTAACGAATTATTAATATTTATAAATTTTAATTGACAATTCACATAACATGGGCATGTTCATAGTTTAAGTTCTCAGTAAAGCATACTTAGAATATTTTGTTTCCTGTAGTTAATGAATCCCATTGAAAATATGAAGCGTGTCCTATTTACAAAGCGTATAATCTCTTTGTAATTTATCTGTAAAATTCTTAACAGTATAAATTTTAAATACTTCGATTATATTTAAATTGAATCCGCTTTGTAAGTGAAATATGCACGATAAATGGCATTGTCGTAGCTTGTTTCGCTAACGAACGAGCTTTTGAATCTGTGGAAATCAAAGAGCAGAAACACGTGCTCTATAGACAAGACGGATAACATCGGTGTAGAGGCAACAGCCTAAGGTTATCGGTATTGTTCGGAATGTCTTATTAACGGAATTACAAGAACATTACATGGCGCATATATCCTAAGGCTTTCCCATCGAGCTTTCGTTGCTGTATCTTCGTCCTTCGTCCTGCCGCCGGAGGAAGGTCCGGGCATCGCAGCGGCATGTGAAGCAAAGTTCGGCGTTGCCGCTTGTATTTCATGAGACGCGCCCGATGTAATTGAACTTTGATACTCGGAACGAATTCGGTGAACGTGTTTTTGTTGGAAAAATTAAGATCGGAGAAGTTTGTTTCACGGCGACTTTATTGTTTCGGATCATTATTTTTTCATTAGTTCGGTTACTATATTGGGAATGAAACACTTTTGTCGCGGGGTCCCAGTAATAAAGATCAATATTTATACAGAAACATTTATAAATGATACTTAGTAATTCTAAAAAATTATTATGAAACATATAATTTCATCACATTGATAAAAAGGTAATAAAATTACCTATAAATCGGCTTATATTAATCAATAAATTCTAGAACAAAATAATATTTCAAAAATGCTAAAACTTCAAAATTGCTAATATAGATATTGAATGACAATTTCTTTTACATGTTATAGCAAAAATTTATATTTTACATTATTTCTTTAAAAATTTATTAGAACACATATGTTTATAACATGCTGTGATAATATTATGTTTTTAACTACAACGTCTAAAAAACCAACTAACTTATTATAAATTTCCTCCAACCCTTAGCGACAACAACATATTTACTCTATCCTACATCAACCGCCGATCCAAAATATATTTTGAACATTATTCATAATCAGTCAGTGAACTCTTGTTTGCAACGTCTATAATCTCCTCAAGGTTCTGTAAATATTTGTGTTGAACATCAATATAATATTCGAGGATTATAAGGAATACGTTGTTTTCCCTTTTAAAGTATAAATAATCTTCTCTAGTACGTTTTCGAGTTATATAAATATATCTTGCACGACAAAGAGACGCGGTAGAGATTTTCCACCGGAGTTTGCCAGTAAAACGGTTATTGCATATAATACCGAGCACCACACAATAACACGATGCAATATCATAGTGGGTTTATGGGCTTCTGTTGTGTACTCTTTGAGGGATCATCATAATTCATATTTTACTGCTCAGTTATAAAATACATAGCATTTGGCGATATTTATTAGCCACGCTGATGAAAGGAAAACGTAATACGATAGTCGTCATTGATCCATCATCAGGAGAAAATCAACGACTGGGGTAAAGGACTCTCTTGTTTTATGCATCTAATATTTTTTCCTAAAGTACACACTATTATAATATAACAGAAAATGATAAGTATTGTGGAATGAAATAGTAATATGCTATTAGAATTACAACTCGAATGACAAGTCAGTGTTTCCTTATAGGCCATATAGGCTTTACATATGATTTTCACCTTCTTGCAAATACACTTACATTACTAAATAGATTTAATAAATTTAGGAAATTTTATTGGATTTTGTAGGCAATTTGCTGATACATCAATTGTGTTGTTTTCCAATTATATTTGTTATAACATTTCCATAGAAATTTATAACAATTCCTAGAAAGATTATAAAAGGCAATTTTTGGTTGCAAGATATTTCTCTCCTGTAAGATATTCTTGTTTTTTCCTAAGTCGTTTTGGGATAAATATAATATTTCCATCGCATATTTATATGTCACGTCTTCCAGTTGTTTGCGTACGAATGCAACCTACAAATGTCGGTCATTTTACATCAGCGCTCATGTTGGTGATGAATTGTTAATAAGTCGCCAAATAGGGAAAAGTTCCATACTTTATGTAGCTTTTCACGAAATATCTTATAAAATTATAAAGACATTTGTGTATTTAAAATAAAAATTAATTTGGACGTTTGAAGTATAAAATATACCTTTAATATCACTTATATATACCACACTCAGAATCAGTTAGTTATTTTTGATACTAAAATTTTTATTGAAATATTTCTCATAGCTAAACTTTTTCTGGGCCAGCTAGTATAGTATTTAATATACAAAATATTATCAAATAATAAATTAATGAAATTTTAAATGTATCACTTATAAACATATTATAAATGTAAACTACAACAATCAAACATCAATAATTATAAAAAAAATCTTGAACAAAATTAAATAACAATGATTAAGTTTTTTGACCATTATCAATTTTTGTTAAATAGTTAAATAGTTGAAATATTACCAATTATAACAATTTAAAAAAAATCGTGTTATGTTGCTATTATAATTAGCTACTACTAATGAATTAAAAATATTTTTTTACAAATATTAATAAATATTTCATCGAATTTTTCACGTCGGAAGATGCTTCTATCGCCTATAACCGTTAACAATATTCCCATATCGTGATGTTTGAATACAAAATCTTATCGCGCATCATAATATAAGCTACGTCGGCTAGAGTGAGGAAGTTTGCGGTTCCCTTTGTGCCCGTAGCCGCGTTTGTTAGCGTAGAGCTCTGCTCACCCGAAAGGTATGTCACGTAGACGTTGTAGGCCGTAGCTACCCGGGTCGGCGGAATGGGTCGTCGGGTGGGTCCGCACGTTATATGGCCCGGTATACACGCCGGTATGGTTTATATACAACGTAACGTGTTTGTTTTTTATGGTCAAGGCTCCTTTTACGATTTATATTTTGTAATATATATGTAAGATGCATATAAAAGATCTGCGGAGAGAGAGCAAGGACTAGACGGGGCTCATTCTCGGGAGAATTGCCAGTTTTTTTCCGGATGCAAAAGAGCCAAGTTTTCCGATGCGTTTGTGTTTAATACGAGGATGTATGGGATGCATATTTGAGATGAGAGATTTATGTAGATTTTAGTGGAGGAACTTATAGGTTTTGACATTATTATTTTGGATAAGTGAATAAGTAACTTAAGATAAAATAGTTACATCCATGACAGCAGAAGGTTGTTATCAATATTTCACCAGCTGATGATCATGGTTGAACAATGAATTTGTTCTGAACATTTTACTATATAATGCATTTTACTCCAAAATTTTTGAGGTTAATTTTGTTCAAGATTTTATCTATTTGATTCCACATATGTATATTTTTGTAGTTTTTATTTTAATTTTGTTTGCTTTAAATGATCAAAGTCTCTAAAAATTTTAAAATGTTTTTACATGATTTTAATTAGCGTTTAGTACGTTATAAAAAGCTCTTTCTTCAAAATTTTGAATATCATCTACTAAAACTTAAATGTGAGTAAAATGTACTACCAAATCATGTCATTTTTAGGTTTTTATTTTCTGACGCATTTTTTTTAATAATAAGTGTCAAGTATTTTACCATTTTATAATCCTGATTTGGATGTAATTTGCCAACACATTTGAGTACATTTTTTTAAAGGATGACATCTAAAATTCAACCGATTCATAAAAAATTAAATTCATAGTTCAACTAAAAGTTCTTGAAGATTTGGGGCAGTTTTGGTATTTTTTTACTGTGGCCCTAGTAAGATGCTTTTTACGGTTAGGATTACAAGGTTTGAATGAATTAAATTAATAGAAAATAACCATAATAAAAATGTGGTCATAATTTCACCAAAGCTCTAATTTGCAGTTAAAAGCTCCTAATTTCCAAACAACATGAGATAATTTTTTTAGATCTAATCTCATGAGTAAAAACTAAGTTGAATTAAGTATGAAATGCCCTTTGATTAGTACAAGAGGAGGTTTGATATATACATCACCCATTTTTGAAAAATTTTATGTAAACTTTTACGACGATTGTCATCGATGAGGAACTGTATATTACCATTCGTGAGAAAACTCCATCGCTCTCCTAAGAGCCTTCAAGAAAATTTAAAAACGAATAATGCGTGTTTCCCCTTTGTATTTTCAATTGCCACCCATCTACGGTTTGCTCATACGAGTCTGCGGTGCCTGTTCAAGTAATTTATAGTTTATTAGGTTTTATTTATGACGCAGTTCAGATATGTGTGTTGATTTATTATGATTATCTGTGCAGCCGGGAGAAGAACGTAGAACGTTCGAAATTACACACGATGTTTGTGTGTTATATTGGAAATTAGTTGGATGTGTTGGTTTTGGTTCGGCGTGTACGTGTTCGGCTCTGTGCCGGGTTTATTGAAACGTGAAATCTATTTTCACGGAAGTGATCTCATGTGATGAACGTGTCTGCGCGGTAATAGGCGCTTGTTATAGGTGTTAATCTGTGTTAAGCTCTTTATTCGTTAGACAATGATTTACTTTAGATAATGTATTCATTCGCACAGAACTCAGTGTACCAGCAATCGATGGGAGAACGAATCGTTAAATTCATACGAATCGATTATTCAGATGTATTCCCATTACATTGATGACATTCTTTATTATTTACGATGCATATTTTTTATTCTTATATTTAAAAATTAATCTGCATTTAACAGCTTCGTGTGAAAAACGCCTGGTCAGCAAACGGATAGAATTTCTACAGTTGTTAGTACCAAGAAATGTTATTGTCTATGTTACCGCAGAATGGGCCCCATAGATTTATTATTTAACTGATTTTAATTAAGTATATTCTCGATATATATTTTCAAGTAAAAATAAAAATTAATTGTATTTTATTTTGTCTAGTAAAAAAAAGTTTCGCAAAGGTTTCCTTCCTCAAGTATGGCCTGAATAATACGTGTTTGTCAGGAAAGTCGAGTATTATATCTGGAGCTCGGATGACGTGCAATGCAGTTATCAAACTCCACAAAAGTAATATTATCGCAGCGGCCGCCGTAGAGGCGTAGAGGCGTAGAACGCTGAGCGTAATCAGTAAACTCAGGCCGATATACCGAACAATGCCTTGTCATATGCTTTATTGCGGTAATTAGTTATGTTGTGTTGACTTGAAATCCTTAAGTGACATATCATTAATATTCATGAACGGCGAACACTTTTTGCTCGAGTTTAGTTTACACATAGTGGATATTTTTCTATTGTTCTATTTAGGTCTTGTATGAGAACAAAGTGTACAACTCTATCAGCTTATTAAATAGAGTGGAAAATAAAATACACAACAATTGTAACTGATTATAATAAAAATTATTTTGGTACCGTAATTCATTCTATTTCTTACTTGATATTGCATTGATAAAGTTCATAGCTTTATTAATTGATTGATGACTAATTAATCTACTTTTGTGCATCAACTTTAAACTCATGACAAAATATTCTTTTCCCCCATCAATTTATCAAAATACTTTCATTTCCATCGACATCAAACGACTCATGTATAATTATAATATAACTCAGAAATAACTCGAGTCCGCGTCGGGTATAAATGGGGCGTTTAGATAGATCTAATCTATTCTCTACTGTAAAACACTTCTCCTTTATCGACTGTTTGTAGGTGTGGCCGCCGATAGCTAATCTACAATTAATAGATTATCAGTATTCCACATTCAGTTCGTTTTTGAAATCGTTGGGTTTGTGTAGGTACGTTTTAATGTACAGACGGTAAATGTACTCTGGGAACGGCTCTGCTCTTCGATTTCTTTGTGGAATTTTTCATAAAGGTCAATTCTTTATTGTCAGACGGCATGAATATTCAAAGTCACGATATGGAGTCAGTTAGAACCTTTGCTGTCTGTTGAAAATATTGTTTATTGATATTAAATTGTGATAAATATTTTAAAAATTGGTAAATTGGTCAAACATGGAAAACCGTTCATAATTAAAAAAATCTAGCCGTAGTAATATGGAATTATTTATTTGTCAAGTTATCTGTTAACTTTTATTACTGTTTACTAATTCATTATGATTGTTCAACGTTGTATTGAAATTACCAACTGTATATTGGCATCGTGTGGAATATTATCCAGTCAATGGAGGTCTAAACTAATTTCCATCGTGTTTTAATGCGATGAGCGTGCAGTTTTTGTAAAGTTACGGATATCACATATTATATACATTCCTCTAATTTAATTGATATGAATTAGGGTAATGCTTGTGATGGGTTGTACAATACGCGGTATGTGTATATAATTGGATTGGTTTTAATAATAGATTGGTCTGCTTTATAACGCTGGACTGCGTAATCGATTATTATTTATGTGAATTAAATGAATCTATATTTGAAATAATTTCTATGGCCATTGCTAATGTTTGAAGTTACACGTACATTTTATTATAATAGGTGGTAGTGAGTACAATAGATGGGAAATAAATTGTCCAAATCATTGTTCCGGGATATTTGGTAAATGAATTTGGTTTTGACAGACCGCGTATTATTGTGGAATTCGTTTAATTTTATGGCAGCGTAAAACCTGCTATTTATAACTGGAAGGAAATAAAATCCGTTTCGATTTACCTTCAGTTCAGAATGACATAAAAAGATAAAGCTTGTCTAATCTTTGAACTATATCCGTTTTTTCGCAAATAAACACTAGCGAGTTATTACACGGGATTTCTTTTCTGAAAAGAGCATTTTATTGCGGCTCACAAACCGCACGGATTTGCATCTAATATATCTGATAGCGGTTTATATGGTCAAGTGACCGTGGAATACATATATCTGTATATATACGTGTGTACTGAAATAAATAAAACTACCTTATTTTGTTGGCTCACTCTCCTCTGGCTTCCGTATTCCCACAGTTGCCGACACTTCAGCGTTTTTCCTCCCTTTTACGATCCGGAGTTAGTGGGACCCGCTTGGTTCATATGCTCGTTTTTCATAGCCCTTTGGGAACCGAAAATATAAGAAGAAACTTTCGCGAGGTATACAACGTGCCATATATTATGTTATGCTTTCGGATGAATATTCTATTTTCTCTTATAATTGATACCGCATAAAAAAACTACGGAAAACTCTTATATAATAAACTCAGGATAACATTCATATAAAATATAAATGCAGCTTTTGATTAACTCAATCAGAATGATATATAAAACGTATACTCCTTCATTAAAATACTTAAATAAAGATAAATTTAAATGTAAATTAAATTTTAGTTTTGTCTCTGTCAAGGCAAAAGACAAAATTTATTACAGTATTATTGAATCTTTATGGCCTTATATTTAAATTTAACTATTTTTCAAATTAATGTTTTCATATAGCTCATTCATATCTTGAGATATTCTTTACTTCAGGATGACACTATTAGAAAAAAGTGTCATGAAGTTAAATTTATTAAATTTTAATAAAAAAAAACTGTAGAAATAATTCTAAATAATAGCACGGAAATATTATGATAAAGTTTTATATCAAATGTAAGGATATATAACTATTTCAATAACAAAAAAACTATATGATTGAAAATCTTATTTATATGAAAAAAAAGATGATTTGGCATTGGTCATTGACTGTGTTTGTTCACCCTGTAATTTAAATTACCATTATAATTACATTATTTTGATAAAATTTGATACTTTTGTGTGTGCACATGCACAAATTAATTATAATTTAAATACAATTCCAAACAAAATTTTGTTAACTCAATTAGGAAGAATGTGCAATAATTTTTAAAATAAAATTATTGCGTATTTTATAGACTATGGTATTTCAGAATATCCAGTACCCTAAATATAAATTCACTTTGCTTTCAAAAATCAGCAAGCTTTAAATTCCAAGTACTGTAAGCTAATAATTATTAAATAATACATAAAAATTAAAAATCCAGTGGCCAACATAGTTGTATTATGATCATGATGCACGCATGCGAAGGCACCCTGTAATATTCCCAGTTACTTCCCTGTTAAAATTTCGAAATAACAATCAAAATCAATCCCATACGTTAAATATTTATTTTGCCCCTTCGTTTCATTTATCATTTCTCTCACAAATCAGTTTGGCGAGCTTTAAATCGCAAATATTTTTCAAAAGCCGCTTGCAACGCAACAATGGCATACGTGAGTACAATTCATAAACAGTCCGCGATTTCGTGCCCGTGCATAATAATAACGGCGCGACGCCGACGAGAGAGAAACGACACATAAAAAATAACCCACAACGGTGCGGCCGATCAATCCTTTTAAGGCGATTATTAATTTATATGTATGCGTGGACATGGTACCGTTGCACCCCCTACCCCCAACCCCTATTCGCTCTCTTCTCTCTATTCGGCTTGCCACTCGAAATGGGAGGCATTAATGAAATGGCTAGATTTTTATCTGGCTTTGTACTGAAACACTTTCCAAGGTTCCCCCGGACGGGGATTATGAACGATTATTAATGCAGTTTGTTACGAACTTGGAGGTAATGCATTGTGTAAATGTGGTTAGTGGAAAATTTATACAAATACACTAAAATGCACTTCTAATTCATCTCTTAATACATAATTGATCAATAATTGTTTTCATGGAACACGTATGCATTAATGATGATAATTGTTACGTCAAACCGTTTCCTGTAATAGATATTCAAGAAAAATCATTGGTTTATAGAAATGCTGTTTTTGACTTTCTACTCTCTGTACAGACAATAAAAACCACATAATTAAATGACAAGTAATTGTGATTTTTTTAATGTAATGATAATTAATTATCTAAACTTCAATTTAGTTCAATTACGTGTAGCAATCATCCAAAATCGTATCGAAACCGAACGCTTCACCTTGCAAACGATATTATAGACTTAATTATTCATTAACCGCTTAACCGATGCTAATAGTTTGACCGCCAAGTTTGCCAACTTCTGCAACAATAGCGACTAACTTAAGCCAAAGTTTTCGAAGCCATCCCTTGCAGGTTCTTGCTGAATTTCATTAGCGTAATGAAAACTGCTTTTAAAATACTCTTATAGGTATGAGACGAATTTAAAAACTTTAGTATATATTAAGGCAAAAATTAATTATTCTTCTGAATTCTATAATAGAAGAGAGAGTAAAGGAATGTAATAGAAAGTTTTAGATATTGATGTATAATATTAAGATGTTATATATATATATACGATTATTCGATAATTACCAAAAATTAAATATATTAATATATGTGTGTGTATATGTATACTCGCACCTTTATATACGTGGCGCGATGGTGGCAAGGTTCAAAGCCAATAAAATGAATAAAAAACCTCGCAGTATGATTGCACTTTCCATTACAAAACCATAAGATCCACATTTCTCGCCTTATTCCCGCCAGTTATCATTTCTCGGTGTCGTCGGTCGAGGTGGTCCTCGTCGTATTTATCAGTTCTTACCGCTCCAGAGAGGTCGCCAGTCGCGTGCGATACAATGCGGCTGAATTAAGTACAGCTCTATTAACATAGAATCCGTAGCAACTGTTCCCCAGCATAAACAATGCATAACGTGTCATGTAGTAGTCTGTGGCATTAGTTATACCGAGAGTATTATGTGTATGTTTATACAATATGTCATCCATGAACCGACGAGCCGGGCCCCATGTCGTCCGGTCCGCGTTGATGTATTCAACAAAGCTTCGGGTTACCGGCTAAGCGCATCGCATACGCCTTGTCACCCAAGGCTGAAGCAGAAGCAGAAGTTACTAAGGGGACTTTCACCGAGAAATTGTAAAATACGAGATGAAATTCTGATTTATAACAGCAATTAGAGCCATAAGCCGAAATATGAATAAAGTATCAACATTTGATGTATTTTTAGTATCAAATCTTTTATAATGGTGATCGTATAGCATAAAACAAAAACTATCCTTTATACAGAGTCTTTTACCCTTCCCTGAGATCAATTTTAGAAAACCCTAACAAAGTTTGCGAAAGTGATATTTGTACTTGATGCCTTTTTGTGCTCGTGATTAGGAGAGGATCGATACAAATTCAATTTCGAAAGCTTAAGTTACCACGCTGCAAGGAAAAATCATCTATTATATAAATGAAACATGAGCTATGCGCTCTATATTCTCCGGAATCGTGACCAGACTCCGGAATTTATCTGTGATAAATATATGAAGGCAAAAACAGATGAAAGAAATTCGCGTTTGGGTGTTCGGGATCATTTTAGTATTTTTTGAAATCAATTATTCTTTGAGAGATTTAAATAATAAAACACAATTGTATTGAATAAATTAATTTCAAATTAATATTGGACGAATGATATTAATTTCAAACCTAAAACATTTATTAATAACTCGATAATTTTCAAGTATCTGGAAGATTATGCAAACGCCAATTATTATATTTTCTCAGATATTTCTTCACATCAGTTCATTAAAAATGGCCTTATCATGGTCCCTGTTTGTTCGGCGCACTCATCGCAGTATTTGCCATCAAATATTTACGTTGATATATATTGATGTACAATCAAATTACCATAGGGGGATGTACTACAACGTAATTACATCAATTATTTACCGCGTATTATGTCAATTCATTATTTATTATGCATGTTGTATAGGTGTAAGTAAATGTTGCAAATGTTTACTTGACGTATTTGCTTTGTATATGACTTATGTGGATCTATATTAGACTTGGATATAGACACTTGATATATGAATAAATATATACAAGCACCTGTATATATATATATATATATCCCTATAAAGGTTATACTTATCATATATTCATTGTTATCTTATACTCGTCTAACACATAAATTTCTCACATTTTGGATGGTTTATAAATTTAATTAATAACTTCAATTTTCAATTATATATTATTTTCAAAAGATGAATTATCAGTGTTGATAACTCATTTTCTGGTACATCTAATAAGCTATCTTATTTTCATATTTTTCTAATAAGCCATCTTATTTTCATATTTTTTGTCAAAGTGCAATTTTGCCCTCGGCTACATGTTAAATATATTTGTATTTACCGCGACGTCTGCCTTCAGAATATACATCTGATTCCCCAATGCATTGCATTTCAAATTAGATGAAATGCAGAATTCAGAAATATTTGCAAAGTTTCCTTATAGTTTGATTATGATGGTATCATGTCACCGCAGTCCTAAGCCCTCTCCAGGTTATAACTCCGGGTATGCAAATATCCTTCGAGAGATGCCTCTCGAGGACTCGGTAAGCTAGCTTCCCTTTCTTCTCATTTCTAATTTATTTATTCATTACCCTATGAAATATGAATATAAATCCCTTTGTATCTGGGTTCGCGAGTCGGGGTCTAGGTGCTGATTGTTAGTGTGTTTGTATAGAATCCTTCCTTCTTCCGCGTTGCACGGTGTGCGAAAGGGCTTATTGATTGTTGATGATTCCTATAATGGAATTATTGTAGAAGACATTCAATATTTATGAAAGCGAACGAGCAGAAGCTTATATAATAGATAGATGCGATTAATAAATTAATTGGAACTTGAATAACAATATACAAGCAAAAATTGCATTGATGATAGGATAAGTAAATTGTGATAATTATTTATTTAAAAGCATGGTAAAAATAAATATTTATTTATAATATGTTTGTATATGATTGTTGTGAAATTAATTTAGAGGATATTTAATAGTTGACCAGGCGTCACAACCATTTTGACATAGAAAAATATCTTCTATTTTTTATGAAAACCTTATCTTTTTTACGTTAGTTTAATTCATCCACAAATGATTTTTGCATTACTAGATTACTCAGCTTATAAGAATTTTTAGACATTAGATTATCAACTGGAATTAAACTTTCATTACATTTTCAAAAACTTGTAGACATTCACAACAACAACATATCAGCTTTTTTATCATTTATTTCAGAAGGTGGAATCCAACAATTTTAAAACTAGTATTGAAAACTACTAAATAATAAATATTCATACTTTTAACCCTTTTGCTTCAAATCTTTACGGACGACATCTTTTGAACTACTTATGTATACGAGTGTCGTGTATGGACTATTATATATATACATTATATATGAATATTTATTGAATATGACAAAAATATTTATTATAATAATTTTGAAATGTTTTTTTTGAAATTTGAATATTAATATTTAGAACAAACAATCTTGTTATAAAATCATCAAATATCTATCAGTTAATTTAGATAAAATATTATACTCTTCCTACGGGTAGTACTAGTCGAACCTAAAGTCATCCAACAATTCCAACTACCTTCTGAAATATTAGAATCTCTTCTTTTTATACCATTTTTATAAACAAAATTCCAATAATAAACTATTAAGCTTTCCATTCAAATTCATTAATTAGGACTAGAAATTAATGCAGTTTGAAATGAATTAGACTAAAAATTAATTTTTTTCGTTCAGTCTACATTAAGATATTTAACGATATTTTATCAAATTGAGTAAAAAATCATAATGATATTCAATAAAAGTAAATTAACTAATGTTGTTATAAAAACTCACATTTTCCTTTCATTTTCCATCGTTTCTATTCATCCAGTTAGCCAGTGATTTTTACATCGGTCTTAGCAGATTAGAATCTCTTCATTCAACCTACAACCGCCCTTATTTCCGTCCTCTGTGCCATTACATTATTCATAAGCTAATTAAAGATTCAAAACTGTTTACGCCACTGGTGACCGAAGGGGGCGCAAACATAAGTCATTCTCCCGGGGGCGCAATCACGACTTCGGCGAGCTACGAAAAAGTTTTCCTTATATTTTTTCCTTCTTTTCTGTACCGTGAATTTGCGTAAACGAGCGATTTCTCATTTCGTTCACTTGTCAACAGTTCATGTAACGTAAATTAATTACGAATATATAAAATTTGGGAGAGGAATTAGGAGGGTTTTTTAAGTTAAGGAGAATAATTTACAAGGTATTGTGATGAGGGAGTTCATAATGCAGTTTGCATTCATTTGCGCCATAAATATGTAATATTAAGTATACATAGAGTATGTAAATGTATACGAAATTAAATTAAATTATTGTATTCTAAATATAATATAAAAATTATGAAAAATAATTTTGGTCATGATGTAAAGGTTATAAATTAGAAATTTTAGCAGTAATTTTACAGTATGCTTAAATTTTAGATATAGTATCTGGTGGAAGTAAACAAACATATTTCAAGAGATAATTATGTAAAATATTAGTGATTTTTAGAATTTTTTAAAAATTAAAAAGCTACATAATTTTTTATCTTCAGATACAGACTCTTGAGATAGAAACAAACAGAAATTGGAAAACTGTGTTATGTTCTTAATAAATACAATTTTCTATATTTTTTATTGTTTTCTATATAAATTTTTTATCTGATTGGATTTAGTTCTTGTTCAGCATAGAATAAACATCTTTATGTGATTCAATAAAAAATTTGTCGTTAGTTTATTGAAATATCGATAAACTTTGAAGTACCGACAACAAAAGCTTTAGCTTGTGTTGCTTCTAGTCGTGTTTTTGTCTATTTTCAAAAAATGACAATTCTTCAATTTCATCCTCGTCCACTATCTTTATCTCATAAACAGATTCGACGAAGTGAATTTATCCGTTAAGTCCTGGGGTCTTTAATTCGTCCTTAATAAATCCAAATCGTTTAGAGCGTCCGGCGAGCTTTAAGCTCACGCCTCTGAGCTTTAATGGAAAGCACCTTGTAAACAGCGCGGGATTAAGAATCCCGCATTTGCCTGTTTATCGCATAGATTGCGGTATTTTTTTCTAGTTTTATAAAATAAATTATGGTAA
>NW_020536658.1:0-26864 GCF_003426905.1 Ctenocephalides felis
ATTATTTCGGGTAGTGCATTTACTTGGACCACTTTCTAATTAGCGTTATTCGAAAGCCTATTGTTTTTTCTTTGAGTACTGCAAATATTGTTCAAATCAATTAGTGGAACACATTGAAAAATTGAAAAGAACAGAGCAAGTACACCCGCGGGTAACGCTAATAGTACCCTGCAATTGCATAGAGTTCGTTCGGACGCAAAACAGTGCGCGATGCGCCGAAACGATTCTTAACCCTTTGAGTGCCTGGAGCCGATATATCTAACATAAACACCGATGGTAAAGTACGGAAACTGCCTGGAAAACTGGAAAGGGTTTGCGTGGTGTGCAGCAGAAAGGATGGTAGCCAAAGAGAAAATCACGCACAGTTTGCAATAAGTGCAACAAAGGATTGCATGGAGTGTGCATTAGTAGACACGAATGCTAAATAAAATTTGTTTGAGTTGCAATCAAACAACACACAATTTGACACATTATACTATATATATATATAATATTTATGACAACATAATAATTTGTTTCAGTAATGTTATATTACGATAACAATTACATATTTGTTCATTTTTGCTCCAAGCGACAACTTCGCCAGTAAAACAGGTGAAACATGGATAAGCTGGTTGCATTAAAAAACCTTCGCTAATTGCTCCTAATTTATTGTCTAATTTCGAGTGTCCAATATGTAACGAACTATTTTATGGAACTGTGCAAATTTGCGTGAAGGGACACAGTGTTTGTGAGTCTTGTATTACAATTGGAAAGATGTCCTATGTGCGGTATGTTCTACAAAGGAGGACGAAATTACAGTTTGGAACAACTGCTGCGCTACATGAAACTACCTTGCATGTATAATCATAATGGTTGTACAAAATATTTAGCAACAGTAAATTTCAAGGATCATGTAAAAGTCTGTGCCTACAGGGATAGAAAATGTTTTGCTGCATTCGATCAGAACGAAGACTGCCAGTGGACCGGAACAATAGGAAATATGGTCAAACATTTCCAAAATGATCACAAAGAATTAGTCATAGAAAATAAAAACTCATTTATTTGGGAATTCAACAAATCTGAATTTGAGCAAATCTCGTCGATGATAAATACTTCTATTTCGTTGCAAACTAGCAGTCGGTACCAGAGAATCATTTTGTTTTGCAATGGTACCAGCAATGGGTCTAATGAAGAAAACATCCAAGACATTACCCAAAAAGTTCAAAATCCTACTGGAAATTAACTTTCAAAAATTTTCAAATTAAACACAAATCCTTCCAATATTGCGATCTCCTTGATGATAATTTCGAGTTTATAAAATGTAAACGTAACCTTGATGTTATTTTAAATAAACGTAATTTCTGTCCTGAAATTTCACAGGTGCCATCGAATTTAGCGCAGAGGTTGTTGATATGTGAAACGTAGAAAATTTTGTGAACATGCGATAAAACTTAATTATATTTATATAGGATTTAATACTATTTTAGCCTTGATGGCCATTTATTTTTAAAATGTTTTTAATTGATATAACCTAATACCAATTATATTTAATACCAGTTATAAATCTATTTTTATTTATAATACATGTTAATTTTATATGTTCAATAATACATATTTCGAAAGAGATAATCCGCCTGGCGCCTACCGTGTACCTTCAAGTTATGTTTTATTTTTGTTATGTAATATTGTTTATCTTGTTACAAAATATATTGGAAATACAAAGTATATACTTCATTATAATTGACCCATATAAAATTGTGGTAAAAAGAAGGCTGTTTGTATGTGCAAACACGTTTTGTGCGAGAGAACTCAACTTTTACTTCATTTATAAACATATATACCTTTGTTTTTACTATAATTCTCAAACGAGTACAAAAAAACTAGTGTCATTGTTTCGTTCTGTATTTCATCTATAATACGCAGCTTTTTGAATCATGTAAATATCGTTTCTCGTTTGGTTTTTATAAGCATTTTCCCGAACCCTTGTAAAACTGTGATATTCGGCCGGTTTTTCTCGCATAGGCACCTCCATTTCGCCCGGCACTAAAAGGGTTAAGAAATTCTGAATGCGAAAATATTTATTTTATAGTTATATATGTATAAATTCACAAAGTTTGAAATTTTTAGACATTATTAGTTTTACTATATTAATTAAACTAAAACTAGTGGTGTATCGTGCCTTAAGGCAAATTACTGGAACTTCCCGTACTCTAATGAAATAAGAATATTGAATGCTTTCAAATATATTATTATAAATACTGTAACTTTTATTATTCGAATTTATAGACAAAATAAAAGTGCTCTTAAATTGAACGATGGCGTTTAAATATGTTAGCCTGAAAAGTGAATGAACAAAACTTAATGAAGCGGAGTTAGAAATTGCATAAACTGAATAGCAAAATTAAAATTATTTATTTGATTCGAATTATTTTCGATAATAATTTTTGAGAATTAAAAAAAATATGTTTTTTTTTAAAAAAAAAAACAATCTTGTCGTCCAAAAAAGCAAAAGCTTTTTTGATTCATTTAAATCGGATTTTTCGTTCTCTTGAAAACTCGGTTTCTATCTTTGCTCCGTATCTCCGACTTGTATTTGTTAAAAACTAATCAGTACGTCTCCTCATCAAAAGGAATCGAATGTTCATTACATCATTCATACACGAAATATAACACAAATACACATACTCACATATAAAATTTTTCTATTGTATTCCAAAATCTTCAGAAACCTTCGAAACGTGAAAATGTGCAAACATTTTCGATTGCGATTTTTGAACGATTACAATAACTTACTTGCGGAAAGTTAAAAATATATACTGAAATTAAATGCATTTAAAATGCCACTATATTATAAGTAGATGCGAATTAGCTAATACAAAATTAGTTTAAAAAAACACGATCTTTCGCATAAACCACACAAAGATACAAATATTATATTTATAAATAATATAATTTTCAAAATAAATTAATTAATATATTTTATATTATAAAAATAATGATTATTAGAATACTTTCAGTAATAATTTTTGTAAATTACTGAAGTACTATACAAAAAGCTTCTACATGAATTTTTTTTATTTATTTTCATAGCACTATACAAAGTACATTCAGCTATATTTTATTAGAGGTATATATTTTTTTACATCAAATGAAATTGTAGTACTGATAAAGAATGGTCACAATAAGGGCTTTATTGTCACAATGTTACAACTATCATCATATTATCAGTCGTTATTAGTATTAGCCATGTTTGGTTTTCTATAGTTAATAAATTAAGATAATTACATCTATAAATTCGTTTTATAACTGCTGTGATATAATTAATAACAGTGCCCTTACTTTACTTTAATTCAATAGTCCACTATATTTTATTTTATCAACAAATTCATTTTTCATTATTGCCATAATATTCCAATTATAAATACTATACTACCATAATCTATCATTTATCTCCTTTTATTAATATCTACCAATTTGTTTTGTTAGCATTCAACAATTAAAATTTCTGTCCAAATCCTATACATTTAACAAATTTTACATATTCAGAGACGACACACATTTAATATAAAAAAATATCATAATTTAAGAAAAGTACCGATACTTCACATCAACAATACAATACTTGACTTGAATCCTTTTTTGTACTTTAAATGATTTAACAATGCGCAGATCTTTAAGATTTATTTTTGCTCAACAAGAAACTCATGAACAAATAAAATTATGTTCAAATAGTAGCACATACAACTAATCTATTTAATATCCAAAAGTATCCGTAAGAGTAAAACTAAATAGTGACACATTATAACTACAACTAAATAGTGACAATTTATAAATATACTGAATATTAATAAATTAATAAAACAGGCCAATCGCATATCATTTTCTTAATTTTCTAGAACAGCACGCGTTATGCTTTTATGTGATGGCTTACCATGCAAAACTCCGCCAAATGAAAACACAAAATACAATATTATTTAAATTAAATATGATTTAGTAGGCAGTTATTATTTATCAGGTTAAGTTTTTCGTACATTTTTCATTTTATTTTAATTTTAATTCCCTAAGTAAGACTTCATTTATAGGTCACAAAATAATATACCGCATTTGCAAAAAAAGTTATTCGATAGTAGAAAAATTCAATTTGCATGTCCCTCCCGAATGATATCCACATTGTATGTTGATGATCACGTTCTTGTCGATTATTGGACGACTTATTTGGGACATGACAAACTGGCTAAATATTAACCAATAGACAAGAAATTACTGAGGTAAACTCATTAAATACTCACGATTTTATAGGTCATCATGTTTGCTTTTGCTTTAGATGATTCAGAAACCATACATGATTGTTGAATTAATGTTATTAACAACAGTACTGAAAGAACTTATACCCTATTTATACAGTCATGGTTTTCTGAAGAAGATGAGAGAACCTTATAGTCCGCCCATTGATAGTTTGTAAAGTGGCATCGTCTGGGAGTAAAGTCGAATAATTGATAATAAATATTTGATAATAATATGACATCAAGAATATTTGTATAATAGTCTTTGTAAATGCATTTCAAGTGGCAAAGGAAAAGGTAAAGGAGGCCGAGAACCACCCTGGCATCACATCGGACAAAGAATTCCAGAAGATCCAGAGGAACAGAGTAATTATAAAAGCCTAGCGTTTTACCACCATTACATGAGTTACCGTGTGTTGCCAAAAATACACCAGCGATTCATGAATGGACCAGAAGTAAGTGAAAATACTAAGTAAATTCAGTTTTTAATTGACACTAAGGGTATGGGCGCATTGCCATACAGAATCGGCCCCACCCTGGTATTTAAATAATTTATACGTCATTTTATAGGTCTATTTGATAAAAACCGATATACCAATTTTCAACTTTGTACCTCATCTTATGGCCGAGATATCATTGAAAATATGCCAAAGTGGCCCCTTCTTTCAAACTCACTTTTTGGCGTAACCATAAAAGATATCGAAAAAATTTTTACGTGATTCTACTCACATTGACTCAGACCACATTACGTAGAACAATCGATTCTAAAAAATCGTTTACTTTTAGCTGAAAAAGACAAAATAATTTTTCAATTGATTATTTCGGGTAGTGCATTTACTTGGACCACTTTCTAATTAGCGTTATTCGAAAGCCTATTGTTTTTTCTTTGAGTACTGCAAATATTGTTCAAATCAATTTAGTGGAACACATTGAAAAATTGAAAAGAACAGAGCAAGTACACCCGCGGGTAACGCTAATAGTACCCTGCAATTGCATAGAGTTCGTTCGGACGCAAAACAGTGCGCGATGCGCCGAAACGATTCTTAACCCTTTGAGTGCCTGGAGCCGATATATCTAACATAAACACCGATGGTAAAGTACGGAAACTGCCTGGAAAACTGGAAAGGGTTTGCGTGGTGTGCAGCAGAAAGGATGGTAGCCCAAAGAGAAAATCACGCACAGTTTGCAATAAGTGCAACAAAGGATTGCATGGAGTGTGCATTAGTAGCCACGAATGCTAAATAAATTATTTGTTTGAGTTGCAATAACAAAATTTTACACATTTGCAATATATATATATATAAATATTTATGACAACATAATTTTGTTTCAGTAATGTTATATTACCGATAACAATTACATATTTGTTCATTTTTGCTCCAAGCGACAACTTCGCCAGTAAAACAGGTGAAACATGGATAAGCTGGTTGCATTAAAAAACCCTTCGCTAATTGCTCCTAATTTATTGTCTAATTTCGAGTGTCCAATATGTAACGAACTATTTTATGGAACTGTGCAAATTTGCGTGAAGGGACACAGTGTTTGTGAGTCTTGTATTAAACAATTGGAAAGATGTCCTATGTGCGGTATGTTCTACAAAGGAGGACGAAATTACAGTTTGGAACAACTGCTGCGCTACATGAAACTACCTTGCATGTATAATCATAATGGTTGTACAAAATATTTAGCAACAGTAAATTTCAAGGATCATGTAAAAGTCTGTGCCTACAGGGATAGAAAATGTTTTGCTGCATTCGATCAGAACGAAGACTGCCAGTGGACCGGAACAATAGGAAATATGGTCAAACATTTCCAAAATGATCACAAAGAATTAGTCATAGAAAATAAAAACTCATTTATTTGGGAATTCAACAAATCTGAATTTGGAGCAAATCTCGTCGATGATAAATACTTCTTATTTCGTTGCAAACTAGCAGTCGGTACCAGAGAATCATTTTGTTTTGCAATGGTACCAGCAATGGGTCTAATGAAGAAAACATCCAAGACATTACCCAAAAAGTTCAAAATCCTACTGGAAATTAACTTTCAAAAATTTTCAAATTAAACACAAATCCTTCCAATATTGCGATCTCCTTGATGATAATTTCGAGTTTATAAAATGTAAACGTAACCTTGATGTTATTTTAAATAAACGTAATTTCTGTCCTGAAATTTTCACAGGTGCCATCGAATTTAGCGCAGAGGTTGTTGATATGTGAAACGTAGAAAATTTTGTGAACATGCGATAAAACTTAATTATATTTTATATAGGATTTTAATACTATTTTAGCCTTGATGGCCATTTATTTTTAAAATGTTTTTAATTGATATAACCTAATACCAATTATATTTAATACCAGTTATAAATCTATTTTTATTTATAATACATGTTAATTTTATATGTTCAATAATACATATTTCGAAAGAGATAATCCGCCTGGCGCCTACCGTGTACCTTCAAGTTATGTTTTATTTTTGTTATGTAATATTGTTTATCTTGTTACAAAATATATTGGAAATACAAAGTATATACTTCATTATAATTGACCCATATAAAATTGTGGTAAAAAGAAGGCTGTTTGTATGTGCAAACACGTTTTGTGCGAGAGAACTCAACTTTTACTTCATTTATAAACATATATACCTTTGTTTTTACTATAATTCTCAAACGAGTACAAAAAAACTAGTGTCATTGTTTCGTTCTGTATTTCATCTATAATACGCAGCTTTTTGAATCATGTAAATATCGTTTCTCGTTTGGTTTTTATAAGCATTTTCCCGAACCCTTGTAAAACTGTGATATTCGGCCGGTTTTTCTCGCATAGGCACCTCCATTTCGCCCGGCACTAAAAGGGTTAAGAAATTCTGAATGCGAAAATATTTATTTTATAGTTATATATGTATAAATTCACAAAGTTTGAAATTTTTAGACATTATTAGTTTTACTATATTAATTAAATCACTAAAACTAGTGGTGTATCGTGCCTTAAGGCAAATTACTGGAACTTCCCGTACTCTAATGAAATAAGAATATTGAATGCTTTCAAATATAAATACTGTAACTTTTATTATTCGAATTTATAGACAAAATAAAAGTGCTCTTAAATTGAACGATGGCGTTTAAATATGTTAGCCTGAAAAGTGAATGAACAAAACTTAATGAAGCGGAGTTAGAAATTGCATAAACTGAATAGCAAAATTAAAATTATTTATTTGATTCGAATTATTTTCGATAATAATTTTTGAGAATTAAAAAAAATATGTTTTTTTTTTTAAAAAAACAATCTTGTCGTCCAAAAAAGCAAAAGCTTTTTTGATTCATTTAAATCGGATTTTTCGTTCTCTTGAAAACTCGGTTTCTATCTTTGCTCCGTATATCCGACTTGTATTTGTTAAAAACTAATCAGTACGTCTCCTCATCAAAAGGAATCGAATGTTCATTACATCATTCATACATGAAATATAACACAAATACACATACTCACATATAAAATTTTTCTATTGTATTCCAAAATCTTCAGAAACCTTCGAAACGTGAAAATGTGCAAACATTTTCGATTGCGATTTTTGAACGATTACAATAACTTACTTGCGGAAAGTTAAAAATATATACTGAAATTAAATGCATTTAAAATGCCACTATATTATAAGTAGATGCGAATTAGCTAATACAAAATTAGTTTAAAAAAACACGATCTTTCGCATAAACCACACAAAAGATACAAATATTATATTTATAAATAATATAATTTTCAAAATAAATTAATTAATATATTTTATATTATAAAAATAATGATTATTAGAATACTTTCAGTAATAATTTTTGTAAATTACTGAAGTACTATACAAAAAGCTTCTACATGAATTTTTTTTATTTATTTTTCATAGCACTATACAAAGTACATTCAGCTATATTTTATTAGAGGTATATATTTTTTTACATCAAATGAAATTGTAGTACTGATAAAGAATGGTCACAATAAGGGCTTTATTGTCACAATGTTACAACTATCATTCAAAAAAAAGTTTTTTTGTGTTTGTTGAAACTAAAATGTTTCATTATATCATTATTTCATATGTATATATACATATATAACTATAAAATAAATATTTTCGCATTCAGAATTTCTTAAGAATCGTTTCGGCGCATCGCGCACTGTTTTGCGTCCGAACGAACTCTATGCAATAGCAGGGTACTATTAGCGTTTCGTGCGAGTGTACTTGCTCTGTTCTTTTCAATTTTCCAATGTGTTCCACTAAATTGATTTGAACAATATTTGCAGTACTCAAAGAAAAAACAATAGGCTTTCTAATAACGCTAATTAGAAAGTGGTCCAAGTAAATGCACTACCCGAAATAATCAATTGGAAAATTATTTTGTCTTTTTCAGCTAAAAGTAAACGATTTTTTGGAATCGATTGTTCTACGTAATGTGGTCTGAGTCAATGTGAGTAGAATCACGTAAAAATTTTTTCGATATCTTTTATGGTTACGCCAAAAGTTGAGTTTGAAAGAAGGGGCCACTTTGGCATATTTTCAATGATATCTCGGCCATAAGATGAGGTACAAAGTTGAAAATTGGTATATCGGTTTTTATCAAATAGACCTATAAAATGGCGTATAAATTATTTAAATACCAGGGTGGGGCCGATTCTGTATGGCAATGCGCCCATACCCTTTATCTAAGAATATATTTTAGGTTTGCAAGCTTCACTATCACTACAAGACACAGCTAGACCCTCTGCCAAAAGAATTGATGTTTAATTCTCGTGGAGTATTATAATGAAAACACATAATAATAAAGGCTATGGGCGCATTGCCATGCAGAATCGGCCCCACCGATACAGGGCTATCAGCGTTACGCGCGGGTGTACTGGCTCCGGTTTTTTCAATTTTCCAATGTGTTCCACAAAATTGATTTGAACAATATTTGCAACACTTAAAGAAAAAACAATAGGCTTTCGAATAACGCTAATTAGAAGGTGGTCCAACTAAGCGCACTACCGGAAACCATCAATTGAAAAATCATTTTGTCTTTTTCAGGTAATAATAAACGATTTTTTGGCATCGATTGTTCTACATAATGTGGTCTGAGAGTCAATGTGAGTAGAATCACGTAAAAATTTTTTCGATATATTTGATGGTTACGCCAAAAAGTGAGTTTGAAAAAAGGGGCCACTTTGGCATATTTTCAATGATATCTCTGCCATAAGATGAGGTACAAAGTTGAAAATTGGTATATGGGTTTTTATCAAATAGACCTATAAACTGGCGTATAAATTATCTAAATAGCAGGATGGGGTCGATTCTGTATGACAATGCGCCCATAGCCTTTAAGAATAAACATACGTACAATAATAAATTTAAGAAGCACCTACTTGCAGGAATTATGAAGCAGCTGAGAGGAGTAGTATCGGAGAACAAGGGTCGGATATTCAAGTGCAGCAGATAATTTGTAAGATGATAATACTAATGTAATTTAATGTAAATATATGTTACGAAGATAATGAAAGAGCTGAACAAATCCAAAAAGAACAGGAGAAAACAAAAAGGAACATGACAAAGACGGATATGCAAATGCAACATATAATTAGTAAGTTGCTTCTGATGTAATTTAAATATATGTTATGGAGATAATAAAAGTTTAACAAATGCCGATTCTCGGGAACAGAATTCAGTGGTCAAAAAACCACAACAAAGAAGAGAGGACAGTACAGATAATTGTGACGAACTCTGTAGATTGTTGCATGTGGCAAATGATGACATATTGGGTGTTTTTGAGGAACTCCTCAGAACTGAAGCAACAAAAAAGAGTTTGGTAAAATTGATGGTATTATGAGTATGTATCAATGATATGCTAACATTATTTTGAGAAAACTCTGCTTGCTGGTATTGGCGGTCATTGCCTGAGAGTTGCATCCGTGTCACTATGTAAAACAGTATTTACTGATGCGGGGTGGCCGCAGTTTAGTGTAATAAATATGTAATCTACATTACGTAATTAGATATTACGAAAGAATTACATAAATATTACGTAATTCGCCTGCAAAAAACAAACAATTACAATTGTGCCACTAGAGAAATAATGCGAGACATGAAAATAAGTCATAACCTATTTGAAAAATAAAACAAGTGTGAAGTGTTCTTCATAAGTAACAGTTATTTTTTTGACACTGTTTGTAAAGTTGGTGGTAGTGGCGAACCTCATGTGTAAGCGTTCATTAATAGAAAATGGCGAAAGTGTTTGTGTCCGACCAAAATGATCATTTCTATCTGGGAGTTCATTTGATATTCGCCACTAGAGAAAAAAACAGAAATATGGAAACGCCTAAATCGTGAGTATAATTATAATTTATAATTAATATATGTTACATGATGGAAGTAATGTCATTGTTCCACCATTTTGTAAGCATATGCTTTAATAATACAAGCATTCAATTTCTTTTAGTTATAATCCAATTATACTACTTTATTTATAATTATAATAGAATGTTTTTTTTAGTTCATGCCCTTTTGCTGTGGTCTAAAGTCTAAAGTGATTTAAAACACTTTTCAGCGTATGTGTTAGGCCACTATTCACCAAAGAGTAAATGGGAGAAGGTGAAAATAACATTCGTGAAATACTTTCGTAAGTTACTTTTTTTAGGAAATAGATTGTAGTGTTCCGTAGCGGACCGTAAGAAGACCAAAAAAGTATTTGAAGATAAAGAGGAAGATTATTGTGAGTAGTTACTTTTATAAAGTACTTTGTATCTTATTTATTTGACTAATGTTTTTGCAGCTGATCCAGAATTCAATTTAATTTTAAATTCCGGGCAGATGGCAAGGAAGAAGCAGGCCATCAATAAACAAAGGAATACTGTTGATCAATGCACGCAGACAGAGGAACCTCTGCCTGCAGATGCCTTGATGGAAGGATTACCCCGAATAGAAAGTAAGTGATTCATAGTTATTGTGTTTTAATTATTATTTATTCTTATCGATTTTTTAATAGATTCCTTTAGATACTTTGTGAGGGAAAATAAAATGTATAACGACTGTCTTTTAACTGAGATAAAGGCACTACCTGGAAATAGTGTCCAACAGGAGGAAGACAGTATTTGTGACCAATTATTTCCCCTCAAAACCACAGAAAACATTTTAAACTGTAAAATATTGTTCCAGAATGACGTGGAAAGAGCACAATTGGTGAGTTTTCTTGTACTTAATGTTCGTACAAAATTTTTCAATTTAATTTTGCAATACTATATTTTCAGCTAAAGTATCTTACACGCATTGGAGGGAGCAAGGAGACATTAGTGAAAATTTTTTATAAAAAATTATTTACTAAGGAGTTAGCTGCCCAGTGCTCTTGGTGTGGCAGACGGGATAATTTCCCACTGCAAAGTCTACTATTAATTAAGATTATGAAATGTAATTTTGACAGTAAATTAAAAAGTAAGTCAGAAGTATGTATTAACTGTGACTAATAACTTCTTTCTTTTAGCTGCAGCCTGACAAATTTTTCCTGACATAACTGAACAAGAGTTTGAAGCTGCTTCGCTGGCATATTTCAGATTTGTGAAGCAGCGCTATAAAATTGCGACTGTTAACCCATAAATATATTGTTACTAATTTTGATTATTTGATATTAAAAAAAAAACACACAAAAAAATAGTTTTAGTTTTTCTTTCAGATCTTAGTGAGTATATATATATATGTATATATATATATATGTATATATATATATATATATATATATATATATATAGGGTGGTCCTTAAAATGGTCATTTTCGAATTTCCTTGCTCCCAGGGGCTCAAATGGTTCCAAATTGATAAAAAACAATTCTCTGAAAGTTTTAGCTCTTAATATTAACTTTATTAACTAGATAGAGCGCAATTCAATCAAAGTTTGTATGGAAAGAGCATGGAAAAAATTTTGAAGATTAAAAAACAATGTTTTAGGTATAACTTAGCGACAAATGAATGAGTTTTATCCATTCATTTGTTTGCTAAATTACATCTAAAAAATATTTTTAAAATTTTTGAAAATTTTTCCATGCCATTTCCATACAAAATTTTGATTGAATTGCGCTCTATCTAAAAGTTAATATTAGGAGCTAAAACTTTCAGAGAATTGTTTTTTATCAATTTGGAACCATTTGAGCCCCTGGGAGCAAGGAAATTCGAAAATGACCATTTTAAGGACCACCCTAATATATATATATATATATATATATATATATATATATGATTTAGTAGTTAATTTTGATGTTGAAATATGTGAGTGAGTTCTAGAGGGCGATACATCAAACAAAGAAAAGTCAAAGATTTATAAAATAATCTTTATTTCCAAACGTTTCGACATTCAATTTAATGTCATCATCAGTGGATCTAAAAACAGTATGAAAATTAGTATATCTAGGTAATTATAATATATGTGGATTGGTAAAGGAACTATACAATAAGAGAAAAATTAACAAACAGCAACACTTAACGACAAACCAAATATAAAAGATAGGAAAGGTAGTAGAGATTAGAATTAAATAAATAATTAAAAAATATAGGCAAATATATATATATATATATATATATATATATATATATATATAACATACAATATATGTAAACTCGTATATATGTAAAGCAAACAAAATATTTATGAAGATGGATAATACATATAAAATACAAGTGGACTTACATTATGTTGGTTGGTTACATATAGAGAGGTGTACACAGCACTAGAGATTGGCACTAACATTTATACAACTAACTTGTCAACACTATGCATTTTTTATAATTTTTTGTAAGATGTAAACAGAAAAATGATAGTTTTATTGAACAAAAATGTAAGTAGAAATTATGTAATTTCTGCCACGACTTCTGTACTTTGGAAGTACCGAGGCATGTATAAAAGCCAACACATGTTTTGAGAGATTTTTAAGGGTCATTCCAGGATTGTTATGGGCGGGTAGGTAGAAAATGGTCGGAGTTGAAACTAGTAATGTTAGGCTAGGTTTGTATGGTAAGAATTAGGAGAAAAAAATTGGAAATGTTATTTAGTATTACTAGGTAGTTATACTAATAACTCAAATAACTAAAATAAAAAATTTTTAGGGTTTATTCAAAATTTGCTATGCATGGGTAGGTAAAGCTCGGGTATCAAAGCCGAAGTTAAACTAGGAAGTGTTGGCAAGGTTAGTAAGGTCAGAATTAGTTTTGTTCAGAGGAGATAAATTTGGAAACATCATTTAGTATTACTTGGTAGTTATCGCAGAGTAAGGAGGAATCCGATCTTTTGTTCACCGCGTGGTCACATATTGATATGAAACAAGATTCTGCAAAACGTCTCTGAATGGTGTTCCGTTCATGGTAGAGAATACTGGCATTATAAAAGTTAAAGGAGTGTTTGAAATTTTTTATGTGTTCTGTTATCACAGTTTGGTTTTGGTTGGGGTTTTTCGAATTATTGTCGTGTTGTTTGAGTCTTTTTATTAAATTTTGTCCGGTTTCACCTATGTAAGTAGAAGGGCAATCATTGCAATTTATTTTGTAGACAATGTTGGAAGTGTGGAAAAAACTTTTTCATAAGGTAGACATCAGACTAACCTGCAACATAGATCTAACTCTTAAATCCCTCTACACAAACCTGAAATCTCCCACTAGTATAGAACGTACTTCCAACATTAATCAATCAGAGACTATACAAGCTTCTTTAATCTCTATGCAAACGAAAATTTATGATATAACTCTAGCATCTATTTACTGTCCGCCAAGACATAAAATTTTAGCCGCTGATTATACTTCATTTTTCAGCAGTTTAGGCAATAAATTCATTGTCGGAGGTGATTTTAACTGCAAACACACATCATGGGGATCAAGACTAACCACTGCCAAAGGAAAAGAACTACTAACATCAATAAATCAAATAAATGCTTCACATATAACTACTAGTCAACCAACATATTGGCCAACCGATGTTAATAGAATTCCAGATTTGCTTGATTTCTTCATAATAAAAGGTATTCCAACATCGCAACTCATTATTGAACCTAACTTTGATTTATCTTCCGACCATTCCCCAATTCTTTTAACCTATTTTTCAAGTCCGATTCCTGTTTATCGGCCTTGCAGTTTATTCAATAAATTTACTGACTGGAACAATTTCAGAAACATTATAAATTCAAAAATTAAGCTAATTCAACGCCCGAAACTCGCTGATGAAATTGATAATCAAGTTTTGTTTTTGAATAAAACTATCATTGACGCATGCGTTGAATCAACACCAAGTATCCCACCACGAAAAGATAATCAAGTAATACCATCCGACATAAAAAGATTAATAGCCGCAAAGAGGAAGGCCAGGCGGAGGTGGCAACAAACTCATTGGCCGGAGGACAAAAGTAGTTTTAACCAAATTAGCAATAAATTAAAGAAAATCATCGCCATTTGGAAGAATGATTCCTTTAATTCATATGTTTCGCAGCTAAATAGATATGATGCCTCTATTTGGAAACCTATAAAGAACAAACATAAACCTGTAATGTCGAAATCGCCTCTCAAAGTTTGCTCTCAGAACCACATAACTTGGGCTAAAAGTGACGCTGAAAAGTGTAAAGCATTCGCAGAATACTTGATTGATGTTTTCAAAAAACAAAACTTGTCACCTGAAATTGAAATATTGAATGCGCTTCAAGGAAATTGCCAAACGTCTATGATAAGACCTTTTAAACCAAGTGAAATCAAAAATAAAATCAAAGTTATCAAATCAAAATCAGCCCCCGGAAACGATCAAGTCTCTCCTAAAATGTTAAAAGAACTTCCACCAAAATGTCTATTATTTATCACATCCATTTTCAACTCCATTCTTCAATTTAACTACTGGCCATCTGTTTGGAAGAATGCAAAAATCATAATGATCCCAAAACCAAACAAAGATTCATCTGACGTAAAATCTTATAGACCTATAAGCCTGCTTCCATCCCTATCAAAAGTATTCGAAAGATTAATTTTACAAAGACTACTAGAAGATCATCCCGAAGAATCCTGGATACCTAACCATCAATTTGGTTTTAGAAGACATCACTCAACAATACAGCAATGCAACAGAATAACCAACTCAATCCTCACAGCCCTGAATAAAAAAGAATTTTGTGTAGCAGTTTTTCTAGACATCAGCCAGGCCTTCGACAAAGTTTGGCACATGGGATTATTATATAAATTAAAGAAAACATTTCCAAAATATTTCACAATTTTGGAATCTTACTTATCAAATAGAACCTTTCAAATTAAAGAAAATGAAGAACTCTCCCCTCCAAAACCAATTCATTCCGGTGTTCCGCAAGGCAGTGCTCTCAGTCCAATACTATATTTGCTATACACCAGTGATATGCCACTCGATCCGACATTAACGATAAGCACCTATGCTGATGACATTGCTATAACCTCAAGTCATGAAGATGTAACAACAGCTACTTTTTTACTTCAAAATTACCTGGCGAAAATAGAACTATGGCTAGATAAATGGAACATAAAAACTAACGCTAAGAAATCTCAACACCTCATCATTTCACTGAGAAGTCACACAAGCCCTGACTTGTATTTGAACAAGACAATTATACCAAACCAGGATTCCGTAAAATACCTGGGAATACATTTAGACAGTAAACTAAATTGGAAAACGCATATTTTAAAGAAAAAAAAACAAATAGATTTGAAACTGAAGGAAATAAACTGGCTAATGAGAAGATCATCTAAACTGTCTCTAGAAAATAAACTCCTCTTATACAAAGCAATAATAATCCCAATATGGACTTATGGGATAGAGCTATGGGGCTGCGCCAGCAAGAGTAACATTCAAATAATCCAGAGAGTACAAAACAAAACTCTGAGAATGATTTGTAAGGCTCCGTGGTTTATGACCAACCACATGATCCATAAAGACCTAAAAATTCCAACAGTGGCGGAAGTTATTAAGAACAGAAGTTTTATCTTTCAAAACAAATTGGATGCACACGTCAATCCGGAAATGCAAATAGTACAAACAGCCGAAAAATTAAAACGCCTGAAAAGAAAATGGCCCAGTGATCTACCGTCAACAACATAATTTCCCTGTTTCGCACAGGAAAATTTTCAAACAAGTTATTTTTAATTATTATTTATTATTGATTATCGTTTTTATTATTAATACTATTATTTTAATTATTATTTATTCATTCATTTATTCTATTTCTTTTCTTTAATTTCCTTTATTCTATTTTTTTTCTTTTTGATTTTGATTTTCAATACCATAACTTTTAACTTATAGATTGTATTGTAATCTGATTGTTAAAATTAACAGAAATAAAAAAAAAAAAAAAAATGAAAATGTAAAAAATCAAATATTTATATAAAAAATTGTATATTCAGATGAAGTTACTGATTTGTTAATTTAGACTGAAACCTGATTTATTCATTAATTTTAAAAAAAATTGGCATAAACAAAATTATAATAAACAAAACACCTGCATCATGCGTTGGAATTAATTATCGAAGTGTAAAGAAATTTGTATAATTAAAATAAAATATTATTATTATATAAGTTGAAATAAATTTTGATTGCCATCGCAAACGTTAATCATACAGGAAATTGTAACCTCTTAAATGGAATAGTACAATCTGAAGGTATCATTGCAATCTGACAAAAATAAACTAGACAAACTAAATACTATATCATATTATATTATCATATTATATTCGATCCGAAAGAAAATATTTTGACAGTTATAATTAATTTGAAATGAAATGCAAATGTCAAAAATCAGATCTTTATGTAAAAAAATATTTATTTCCACAATATTCCCGTGTTGAATTTGCACTTTTTTATGAATTTAACAAGCATATAATATATTCATTGATCACTTAAAATAATGATTAATTTATAATAAATAAATATTGACGTATTTGACATGACAAAAGTATAATAAACAAAACGCTATCATGCGAGTGAATTAATTTTTGAAGTATGAAATGTCAAATAATTTTGAAAATTATAACAAGTTTTTAACTATTTGTCAGAAAGAATATATTTTATTACAAATTCATACCCATATCAAGCACCAAAGTAATAAATACTATTTATAAAATGACATATTATTTATAGACAATATGATTTTAATGCATATTTTAATTATATGTTTTATATAAATATCAAATAAATATATTTATGTTTCACTTGATTTTAATGAAAATAATTCAATGCCAAAATAAAAAGTATACATCTAAAATTATAGTCTAAATATTACAATTTTGATAAATAATCATCCATTATTTTACAGTACAAAAATTGATAAAAAATTAATAAAAGTGCCAAAAATCAAACATTTTATAGATTTGGACTCGGATTTCTCAGAACTTTATCCATGTTAGTTTCAGGGATAGTATGAATATCAATTTGCAGTCGAAAATTTATATGATAAGTGATTAAAACATTATAGATCACAATAAAAAAGCGACATATTGAATTTAACATTAATCATAAACAAAATTCTGACAGTTCAAAAAAAAAATGAATTTTTAATGACTTCAATAAGATACAAATAAATTGGCAATCAAATTATAGATATAAATTATATCATATTATATTAAATTTCGAACCAAAAAGGAAATATTTTGGCATTTAAAAATTCAGTGCATATTGGATATTTGAAATTGACATTCAATATTTTTAAATTAAATGCAAAAGTAAAAAATCTGATATTTATATAAAAATTATATATTTAGATAATGGTACTGCGATGATTCAGACTAAAATCTAATTTATTCATTGATTAAAAATATTTCACTACTTGACATAAATAAAATTAAAATAAACAAAGCACTATGATGCGTTCGAATTAATTATCAAAATGTAAAGAAATTCGTGTAATAAAAATATAACATTATTATTAATATATCATGTATATTATAAGAACTTTTGCAATGCGGAAAAATATTTTTGATGGCAAAACAGCGTTTGCCGGGTCAGCTAGAAAATCGATTTTGTATGCGATAGCACTCCTTTTGTTTACATTATAATGATACCCTCTCTGTCTCCATCTATATAAGTACTTCAAATTTGTTTAGAATATTTCTGTAAGTGTTATACGAGTATGTTTCTTTAGTACTGTGTCAAGCATTGCAAGGAATAGTTGGTGTTTTTTGTATACCAAAAATTAAATGAAATTTAAATAAATTATTAAAGAATGTGTAGTATATAAGTAACTGTTTTTGAAATTACACTGAAGATGAGACACACCATGGTCTCGAAACGTCTGTAATCATAAAATAAAGTTGTGTTAAACAAATCTGAGTGCTGTTTTGTTCATATTAAACAATTAATATATATATATATATATATATATATATATATATATATATACATACAAATATACATATGCCAAAATTTATTGGGATGCTTTAATAATGAATAAGTACTATATTCTATCACACCTTTCGATACACTCTAAACCACCGAGCAAATTTTTTCATAAAGAAATATTGCAGTGCAAAAATATGTTTTGAAGTGAAAATATATTTATATACATATTAGAAAATTGAGACATTATGAGAATTTTACATAGTAATTCAAGTTTTTGTTAATATTAATTTTATGAGGTGACCAGAAAGCAGAGTACCGTCTAAGTATAGTAGAGACTATGAGAAGAAAAAAATCATGAAGTTAATCATGGTCTACTTTTGAACGTAAGAAAATATACAATAGTTACAAAATTAAAAATTGAGGATAGTAAGATGGCAAACAAACAATAGAATTAGGCCAAGAAATATAAATAATGCTACATAAGTTTAATCTGTTCCATAGAAAGTTAATATCAAATTTAATAATTGAAATTATCGACAGTGTGTCATCAACAACCATATTTGTTAGCAATTGTAAAATTTGTGAATCGTGAACTAACAGCTAAACTCATAATTATACAGACAACATTTGCTGATAACTGTTAATAAATATATAGACATACTTTTTACTTGCAGGATCCGACAATAAAAGTCGATCAAATTCTAAAATTTCATTCATGGAATTCTGGCAGCATGTGCCTTTAAGTGCTTCGTAAAACAATTTTGCTATTACTAAGCATTTTTGATAATACTAATAAGGATTATATCCATCGCAATAAAAAACTTGCAAGTACTTACTTGCTAAAAATTATTACTCAGTATTTTTTTATGCCTTGCATGGCTATAAAATGTAGGATGATTTTTTTCAGCAAAACATTCACATGGCTTTCCATTATGTTGAATAAAATTTCTTCACCGACACCTGAAAGTAAACAATATTATAGTAATTCATATATAGAAATAAAATAGTCTCAAAAGGAAAGAAAATTAATGTCAACTACAGTGTTAAAATAGAATATGCATTAGTCATAGCGTTTCTATGAAATTGGAAATGATATCAATAAATAAAGTACGTGCGTATGTACATAATAATAATAAATAAAACAAACATTGTGTTTTATATTAAATCAACCGCGTATTGCAACAAAAGCATGGAAAGCACAAAGCACCAACATTTTTAACGAATATTTCACATTGAAAATCAAAGCTAATACGAAATAGAACGCTGTCAAAATTTTTGTTTCACGTCTTGAATTAACAATTCATCAAAATACTAACCAAAAATCTGCAAACAATTTTATCGCCAATTTATGCCATTTGATTATTTGTCCACCAAAGCACTAATTTTAAATAAAATAGAAAAAAAACACCAAAACACAAATACGTTGAAACTAATGCGCAGCACGAACACGAAGCAACATAATGGATTACTGACCACACAGAACACGTGACTTGAACACGACCACAGATTAATAGATACACTCACTCGACTAGACGCAGGTCTGCCAACGGAAGCAAAATGTCAATGGCGCCAGATACAAGTTCATCTTTTGCGGAGTGAATGCTCGTATAGAAATCTCTCCTTGCATTATATTGAGCTTGGCTAATATAATATGTCAACAATTGTAAATCTGTAAATAGTTTTTATATTAAAACTAGCCGACCCAACAGACTTCGTCCTGTCAAAAAATCGTAATGTGGCGGTGTTTTGTGCCTACATTTTTTCTTTTCTTTGCAAAAAATTATCCTGAACAGAACCGTCACCCTGGTAATAATTCGGTGTGAATTAAAAATAATTAAATAAAACACTATAAGCATTTAAAAGTAAGTAATTTTAATAATGTAAATCATAATTCAAAAATCAGTTCAATTTTCATTGTCGTGCTTTGTGATAAACGATGTTAATTGTTTGATTACCTGGCGCATAGACAAACAAATCTGATGGTTTTCCAATACGGGAACAGACAACATACAATTGGAAACGCATTGGGATGCATGGTGCGAGAACATCTTCTGCTTTATACTATCCTTTGAATATAGTTGGTCGATATTTCGCAACATTATAAATTGCCGATCCAACCTTTAATTGAAGATTGTGAGGTAACAATCCTGGCAAATCCAGCGAGTTTAAAAACTCCGGTGGATCGTCTTGGTTAGTTGCCGAATCAACTGATTCGTCTGTAATTTGTTCTTGAATTTTGAAATTTAATTAATTTACATCAATGTTTTTGGCTGCCAATATAGCTTGATTAATAGAAAGATATTTCTATGTTTATATAAATATATTCAAAATCAGATTATCAAAAACTACACAAAATGTCATGACATAAATCATTGTTTTTTTTACAAATTGCGTTGCCTACTCGATTAAAGAAGAAAAGGGCTGTTTTGAGGGTTTTCCCGGCAATAATTCGTTTTTTTTTCGCCGTAACAACCATCCTTGGACTTTAACAAACATTTTAAAAAAAGAATTGGCCAAATTGGTCCATGCGTTGTTGAGTTATGCGCTTACCAACACATTTTGCGATCCATTTTTATATATAAGATAAATTATATTTTTTTATTCTTAGTATTGTTGTTATTGATATGTAATTATAATTTTACAGGTAACACAAAAATTTTGAATGAACAATAATCTTAACTAGTGCTTGAAGTCAAATTGCTGGAACTTTCCGTATCAAATATTACTTTTTTTTTAATTTTAACATTTTCTTAAAATTTCATAAAAATCAGTTTTTGATTTTTTTTATATTCTTATGTTTTTTCGAAAACTAACTTTTTTTTATAGCAATCGTACTACGCCGATGTTACTTAGACAAAATATTTAAACGCGTTGGCGCCGCGTCGCAGCCTATCAACGAATATACATTGGTATGCAACCCATAAAAATGTAAACAAAATTTGAAACTATTATGAAAATCTCTAAAAAGTATCTGATGTAGATGACTCTCAAAGAAAGGACTCGAATTATCAGATGAAAAGAGCTCAATAGGAGTTTTTTCAAGGCGAAGAAAGCTAGAGGAATCACTAACGACTGAATATCACAGAATTAAAATACAAGAAACCTTTAAATTCTTGGGTGTCACTTTCTACAGAAGATTATCTTTTAAAGCACATATAGATCAGGTCATCAAAAAAGTTGAAACAAAAAATATTTTGCGAATATAGGTAATAGATTTGTTAATATAGCATAGTAGAGAGCTCACCCTACAACAGCTCTAAACTTATACAAAACATTAATTAGACCACCATTAGATTTTAGAAGTCTAGTTTTCAATAATTCCTCACATTGCAGGAAGCTAGGCAAAATCCAATACAAATGTTTGAGATTATGTATAGATGCAATGATCTCCACACCTACAAACTATAGGCGTTTATATTAGCAGATGGGTCAAAACTTAAAAAATAAACCTGCCTGTGCAATATTTTTTGAAAAACAAATGTCAGAATAGGATATTAGACTCCCAGACTTATATGGGTTCCCAGCCACAGTGAATAACTATATGATTAATTTGAACAAAAAATATTTGACAAATAGCGAGAAGAATGGAATATTCGTCGGAGACAAGGACGATATCGCTGTAAAGAAATCATTGTTCCGGAAATTTGTAAATGGAAACAGAAGTACAATCGTATCATTAACGAGATTGAGATTTAACCATGGCAACTTCCCCGCACATCTGAAAAGGCTAGGAGTAAAAATATCAGAATCGTGTCAATATGGAGCACCAATTGGATCAACTGAACACATAATACTAGAATGCAGTCTATTTGAGGAAAAAATGACAAAATTGTTAGAGGAACTGCACCCCACAAAAACGCTAATCAAGCCCTTCAATTTGTCATCATTATTACAGAATTTAAATTGTTATCGTCACATATTTAGGTTTATTAATGAAAGTAAAGTAAAGATATAAGTGAATAATATTATATGTATGTGACTTGTGTCTAAACTAACTTCGGTTAAAGTAAAACAATTACCATATGACATTGTAATTTCAGCCGAGGCATTATTTGAAAAATAATCATTTTCAAGAATTTTTCGAAACTGTGGGTAATAGATTTGTAGTTGGAAGAGACTTCAACAGCAAGCATACAAATTGTGGTCACTATTAGTGAATCACAAGGACTAAAAATTCAATAAATTTATTCAACGACAAAATTATACAACTATTTCCACGTACATACTGGATCCAGCAAGAATACCTGACCTTTTGGATTCCTTCATAGTTTCTGGGATCATGGCTCATGATTATTTATATTTTTATTTATCATCCAACCACTCAATCAAGCTCCGACGTTGCATAATACCAATACTTACTGGGAATTTTATCGAAGTATTATTGAAAAAAAAAGTTAACTTAAAAGTCAATTTACAAACTCCAAGTTGAACAATGATATTGAACTTCATAATTTTTAACAAATCATGAAAATGCGGTCAAATCCTTAACAACAAACATAAAAATAGTAGTTAAAAATAAAATTTCCACTATTAGTCTTAAAATTAAAAGATTGATAGCAGCAAAGCGGTAAACAAAAATAAGATGGCAAACTTCACTTTATCCACCTGATGAAAAATTCTTAATGAATTAAGTAATACATCAAAACTCAAAATTAAACTAGTGGGGTGGGTGGCATCGTGCCTTAAGGCAAATTGCTGGAACTTCCCGTACCGTAACGAAATGTTCGAGGAATACTGAATGTTTTCAAATAGATTATTATAAATATTGTAACATTGTCTAATATTTATAAGAATTATATAAACTGAATTGCAAAGTTGAAATTATTTGTTTCAACAAAAAACTAAAAAAAAAAAAATGGAACAAAAATTTTTTTTTCCAAAATCAATTATTTTGTTAAGACAAGCAGAAAGTTTTTTGAATCATTCAAATCGGACGCTTAGTTCTCTCAAAAACTGCCATTTTTTACATATTTAGCTCCGTATCTTCGAAATGGCTGGGCCTGCCCTTTTCCAAAAACTAATAAACACTTCTCCCAATCATTACTAATTGAATGTTTTTTAGATCATTCAAATCGGATACTCCGTTCTCTCAAAAATTCGATTTCTATTTTCCGCACTCTTTGCTCCGTATCTCCGAAACGGCTGGACCTGCCTTTGCCAAAAACTAATCAGCTCTTTTCCCTATCAATAGGAATCGAATGTTTTTTGAACCATTCAAATCGGTTGATCCGTGCGCCCTAAAACGTGACTGGAAATTTGTATCCACACATACATACACACACACACACATACACACACACACACACACACACATCCATTTTTTCTGAGGTATGCCAAAATGTTCAGAAACCTTCAAAACGTCGAGAAATGTAAAAATTTTCAATTCCGATTTTCGGCCCATTACAATAACTTACCCTACGGGAAGTTAAAAATGGAATGAAAATAGCTCTAATAATTATAAAAAACTTAACAGATTTGATAACCATGTGTGAAAGCATTGAAAGATACTGAAATCAATATCTTTATCGGATTATTCATATTGTTATAAAATTATAAGAAGGTTATGGAAAGTTTGTCTAGTAAAAGTTTTATGTAAATTTAATATATTTAAATTTTGAAATATTTCGAAAAATTAAAATCTTTAAAAAATTAGATTTTAAGCAAATCTTGAATTTTTTTGAAAATATTTAGTTTTTAGAAAAAATCGATTTTGAACATTTTTAATTAAAACAATTTTTTGAAAATTTTGAAATTTTTGAAAACTTACAAGAAAAAACGAGAACAGAAGTTGTTCTGAAATCTGTTTCCGACATTGCTAGGCAAATGGTTATACAAAGAAATTTGTTAAGGATACTGCCGTTGTGAATAGCTGGCATAAGTGGGAAATGTGGCTGGCAAGGTCGTAAATTATAGTATATATTATCGATGCTAGATAAAGTGTCTGGCATGCACTAGCCAAGAAATCCTGGCGTCGTGTGCAACGGGTTTAACCTATAAATAATATTGTTTAGCGTTTGTTATTTTTTATATTCCCTCATCAATCATAGTAGTCCCCACTTATGATAAGTAAATTACTTTTTGTCTACACTAGAATTTATCGAAAAACTAGTGGTGCATGGCATTGTACCTTAAGGCAAATTGCTAGAACTTGCCGTACCGTAATTAGTAGATTAGTTTTTGTAACGCTAATAGGCTGAATCAACACATAAAAGATCTAGCAGTTTTTCTTGCTGAAAAGCAAAATTGGTTTTTCACTGGTGAGTGAAATGCATTTTACTAAGTACTCAAATTTATATATACCTCACTAACTGTCTTTATCAGATCCCTCATCCAGATGTAGTACCCCTATAGGCACAGCCATATTAATGCAATTCGGTCCTTCCGATATCAATTAGGAGAAGCTTTTTGATATTGTAAAGTTTACAATATCAAAGTAATGTAAAGTTAACAATGTAAAGTAACATTGTAAACAATGAAAATTTCATTAAAGAATATCAACACGAAGCTCTGAATTTATAATTGTAATACAAATATTACACAATATTACATTAGAATCTATGGAAAATTTAAAAATATTCTTGCAAGATCATCGAAATATTATAAGAATATTCTAACAACAGCAAAATAACTGAGCAAAGAGGTGGATGGAGAACAAGAATTTAAGGGTGGTTCGGAAGTGCGACAACGAAAGAAAAAAACGACCATTGGATTATAAGCTCTCTGACGAATCGCCAAGATTTCCATTAGATAAATGTAAAATTATTGTGTTTTAGGTGCTTTTAGATGTTGAAATGTGTTCGACAAACGATCGCTTTCAACAATTAAGGATCGATTTTAAAAAATCGATTTTTTAAATAAATTACAGGAAAATAATACAGAGCTTTAAGAAAGCATTGCAGTCATTTAGAAGTTATTTTAAAGGACGGCAACGGTAGAAATATAAACTCAATAGAATTTTTTGCATTTCGTGATATTTTTCAGACAATCGATTCTAATATCCAAAAACAATTTGATATCCTTAATCATATAGTGTACGATAATTTAGCATTCCCTAATTTTTAAATTGCCTTGAATACTCATAACTTTACCTGTTTGTGTAGCAAAGTGGTGCACGTAGTTTTTCGAAATTGAAAGTAATTAAAACTCACATAAGAACTAATATGTTATAAGATAAGCTGAATAGTTTGGCGTTATTTAGCACTAAACGTGGGAATGATTTGGGTTTGCTCGGTGAGTGGAATCGATGGACGTTGAAGAGTGACCATCAAATTGTAAATTAAAAAAAGTATCTTTGATGGATGAGAGTGTCTTCAGCCCAACCATGTTATAAATAATTAAATCTCACGTGACACTACTTAATCCCGTTAATCCCGTATACGGTTTCCCTCTATAGCGGAAGACAGTGCAAAACGTTTAAATTGTGCGATGAGCAATTAATCGACCCATTAAAACAGTCTCAAAAATGGGTCGCTCAAGGAAGAAAAAATTTAATAAGAGAGCGTACACAAGCAACGAATTTCGACAACTGATAAATTCAAATAATAGCACCGACGACCATCTAAACTGGAGTTATCAAATAGATTTGCAGCCTATCGAACACAGATTCAGATCCGGATACGGAAACCAAAGAACTAATGGAAACCGCCAATGCAATCATCAAAAAAAGGGCACAGAAAAATAACTTCGAAGAAAGTACAAAGAAAAGAGCTACTTTATCATCCAAAGCAGCAACATCTAAAAACGTTGTCAGAGAGACAAAACTCCCGCAAAATACGAGTGACGACTAAATTGGCGCAATCTGAAATACTGATTTTGAGGGGCCACTCCAACGGACATCAAAGCGGATCTCAAAAAATCACAATTGGAGTTAGTCAAAGTTATTCAGATGAATTCGACAAAAACGGAATAACATATAATATTTGCGTGTATATTATATTATAATCAAAACCCGAAAAAGAATCCAAAAAGTGATCAGTGCCCATTATATGTGCAGTAAAGTGAACGGAGATTCATCAAATTGGCCTGAGGTGTCTAAGGAAAATGATACCCCAATCCAACATTCTGCAACTGCAATGGATCTCATTCAGCCAACTATAAAAAACTGTCCAACACTACTGAACTATTTAAAGAAAAGAAAACACAAACTCAAAACCAAAATTAATACCAGCTATACCTGCTTTAGTACCCATCTTCAGAAAAGTACAGTGAAGTCACTATTTCTCCCTCTGAAACGGCTCACAAAATTGAAATAACGGCGATAACACAGAATGTTTTTTTTAA
>NW_020536659.1:0-20558 GCF_003426905.1 Ctenocephalides felis
CATCAATCAAGTGGGTTTTCTGCAGAAAATCATAAATCGCGATTTCAAAATTCAAAAGCATGATGAAATCATAACAAAAGTTTTGTTTGGTTGTCATTATTATAAATGATTATCAATTTATCAGAAGTTTCCCTTAATACATTCATAAATGATTAATATGATATTCTGTTGTCTTTTCTATGTTCCCATCGCGTCGGAATTTGGTTGCCGTACACCCCTTCTACAATTTTCTTATTCTGTACAAAATGTCTCTGGAGACGCATAATTCTCGTTACTTTTCAAAAAGTAAATATAACTTAACATCGCGCGTTCCCCGAGATTTTCTGAATCTATTATTATTCTCTACTTTAAAATCTTGATATCCGTTATTTTATTTAAATCTCGACGGAGTCGTCGTACATGCTTTGCAATTAGTATAATGCATATTCTTCGGCGCGGCTGTGGTAAAACTTTGATCATTTGATGTTATAAACTGTGATAGAACAAGAACGAGAGGGAAACACATGATGTGCTTTGTTTTGCAAGTTTCCGGTATAAATTTTAAAATCTTTTTTAAGAACTTCCATCCAAAAGACCGGTATAATTTATTTAATAAGTTGCGCTTATAGACTATAATTTATAAACTTTTCTATACACCGGGAAATTTTATGTAATCTAGTTAATTACTTAATTAAATTAAATTCTCTACAGGTATATTCTTAGGCTTCTTGTACACGTACCATCTTACATTTTTGTGTAACAACTAATGTTCAGTGGTCTTCTAGTTCTTGTAAATCACTTAAATAAGGTTGAATCAATTGTTTCTATACAATCGAATTCGTATGTAAAACATAGCAGGCCCCGTGGGATGAAACAGGTGACCCATATCTACTGCAGACGAACACGAACGCATTTGTCCCAACTTAATGATTACAATAGTCGGTGTCACTTCAATCTCTTAATTGTCTACTAATGTCACCTGAATGGTTCGATTAATACATGGTAATGATATTAGATGAAAATTAAATTTGTGCCAGTGCATGGGCTTAATTGAGTTAGGAGGTTAACTTTATTTAACAAATTATTATTAACTTCCTGTAGGGTAAATCGAAAATGATTTTTTTTATAAATATTCACGTTTCAACACCTCCTGAACATTTTGGCATACCTTAGAAAAAGTCGATGTATGCGTGCATGTGCTTATGTAGTTAGTATGTTTGTATGTTTTAATACAATTTTTCATCCACGATTTCGAGAGCACGAATAAACTAATCTGAATGATTTAAAAGCGTTCTATTTGAATTGATTATGCTGATTAGTTTTTGGAAAAGGTGGGTCCCGCCGTTTCGGAGATACGGAGCAAAAATTGCAAAAGATAGCATCTTTTTGAGAGAACGGAGTATCCAATTTGAATGATTCATTCATTTTGCTTGTGTTGACGGTGTGAAGAAATGATTAGTTTTTGGGAAAGATAAATCTAGCGGCTTCAAAATTTTCAAATAATTTCAAAATTTTGAAAAAAACTATTTTTGGTTTCAAAATTTAATTTTTTTTTAGTAAATGTAGATAATGATTCGAATTTTTATATACAAAAATATAAAAAATGTTAAATTTCAAAAATTCTGAAGCTCTCTTATATACTTAAAATATAAGTATATAAGAGATTCATCTCAAAATCATTTTATGAGATGAGGTACTCTAATGCATGATGAAATATGAGATAAAGTTTTTTTATTCTAAGCCAGCTTGAAATTTGAGATAAGGTCCTTCATTTTAAGCCATCTTGATTAGATTGTTTTTTTACTTTTCTTGCAAACATCTATGAACGTCGTCATCTAATTTATAAGTTCTTATATTTTGTCTTTAAAATACTCTCTAAAATATAATTCAAACTAGTGGTGTATGGCATCGTGCCTTAAGGCAAATTGCTGGAACTTCCCGTACCGGAACGAAATGTTCGAGGAATATTAAATGTTTTCAAATAGATTATTATAAATATTGTAACATAGTCTAATATTTTTAGTTTTATATAAACTGAATTGCAAAGTTGAAATTATTTGTTTAAAGTATATTAGAACTTTAGTCAGAATTAAAATTAAAATCTGAATTATTTTCGATATACACAAAAAAATTTTTCCCCAAAATCAATTATTTTGTTAAAAAAGCAGAAAGTTTTGAGCATTTAAGGACGCTTAGTTCTCTCAAAACTGCCATGTTTTGCACATTTAGCTTCGAAATGGCTGGGCCTGCTTTGCCAAAAACTAATCATCTCTTCTCCCAATCATTACAATTGAATGTTTTTTATCTTTCAAATCGGATGCTCCATTCCTCTCAAAACTCGATTTCTATTTTCTGCACTCTTTGCCTTTATCTCCATAATTACTGCACCTGCCTTTGACAAAACTAATCAGCTCATCTCTCTAAATAGGAATCGAATGTTTTTGAACCATCAAATCGGTTGATTCATGCGCCCGAAAACGTGACTGGAAAATTGTATCCATACATACATACACACACACATCCAATTTTTCTGAGGTATGCCAAAATGTTCAAAAACCTTCAAAACGTCGGGGAATGCAAAAATTTTCAATTTCGATTTTTGGACGATTACAATAACTTACCCTACGGGAAGTTAATAAATACTGAAAACAAATGTTATTAATTATTATTCTTTTTTGTTGGTTAATAATTATGGTGGGAGTTTATGTACCGTACAAAAAATTCCAGAAATTGGCCTTAAGGCACCATCCAAGCATTACTACTTTAAAGCTTATTTCTAAACATCTGATCAAAATCATACGTTTTCGTTTACGGCGTGTGCTATAGAAATAATTTGTATCTAAACATGATACAAAACAAGCTTGTAAATTTCGATAAATTATTATTGTTATACAAGTGACGATACGAAGATTTTGCATAAGACTGTACGGTTGAATTCTATAATAATATGCATGAGTCTGTCGAGTAGAGACAATACAAGACATTTGTTTCCGGGAAAATGGCGTTGTAGGAATACAGCAACGACATTAATTACCGCGAAAGTTTCCGTAGCGTCTCGTGCCTACTGATTTCGGGCCAAGCGCCTGATTCAATATTCAGACGTTGCCGCCGCCACCGCCGGCAGTTTCATCGCACGAACGGGTCGCGTTCTGTTCGTAACGCGGTTACGCTCGTACGGCACCGCGGATCGGCGTATGTAGAGTAGAGATGCATCGCGATGCGGCTACGTCTCTTAGTCGGGTCGTTTGTCGTGCTTATTAGTACAAATTAGCTATATCATGAATACTCGAAGTCGGCTAAGTAAGTCTCACATCTTTGCACGGTGCATGTAATTCCACACCGGATTATAAAGCTCGGGGTTCGGGGTTCAGGGATCGAAATAGCAGTCTACACGGCGAGCGGCGTCGAGCTACTTAATAATTAATTATATAAAAAGATATTTTCATGTATAAAATATAGGGGGAAGTCCACGAGTGCCGGACACCTAAGGTTATTTATAAATAAATAAAAAAATATTTTACGAAATGTTTATTAAATTATGACTTATGTTAGATAACAAAGCCCCCGCGCCCCTTTCACTTGCATTTTGAAATAAAAAGATTTATACTCGCTTAAATAATACGTGTTACATATAGTGTCCGGCTTTAGGTGCCGTCCGGCGTTACGGGACCTATATTAAATTTCGTTGATTATAAAACTTTACAAAATGTCATGGCCCTTTGTTTCTCTCAAATTCACCTCAAGCTCACTTGATTCCCACAATAAGCATGAATTACAATAGCAGACACAAAGGTCCAATTTAATTTTCAATAATTATACTGTCTAAACCAAATGAACTATGTCACAACATATAACACGTATCAAACAACTAACTATTGAACTATGTACAGTGAAGTTCCCAGTTAATTCCTAATTATTTAAATACGCTTTTTTATTACTTTTCTAAAATTTGCCAACTGTACCTTTTTGTCCCATAAGCGTCGAAAAAGTGATAACCAGGGTGCCAGGACAGATCCAATGTCTTATTTTTAATTTTATACGATAATAATAAATGAAACTAGTGGTGTATGGCATCGTACCTTATGGCAAGTTGCTGGAACTTTCCGCAACGTAACGAAATGTTCGATTTTTGATATACAAAAAACATTTTTTGGAAAAAAAATAATGAAACAAAAAATTTCTTTTTCTAAAAGCAATTATTTTCTCAAAAGAAGCAGAAAGTTTTTTGAATCATTCAAATCGGATGCTCAGTTTTTTCAAAAACTGCAATTTTTTGTATATTTAGCTGTGTATCTTCGAAATGGCTGGACCTGTCTTTGCCAAAAACCAATCACCCTTTTTCCCAATCATTACAAATTGAACGTTTTTGAAACATTCAACTCGCATACTTTGTTCTCTCAAAAACTAGATTTCTATTTTTTTGCACTCTCTGCTCCGTATCACCGTAACGGCTGGACCTGCCAACAACTAATCAGCACATCTCATCAATAGGAATCGAATGTTTTTTGAACTATTCAAATCGGTTGATACGTGCGCCCGAAAACGTGAACGAAAAAATGCGGACACACAAAACACACACATCCATTTTTTCTGAGATATGTCCAGAAACCTTCAAAACGTGAAGATATGCAAAAATTTTCATTTTTGATTTTCGGCCCATTACTATAACTTACCCTACGGGAATTCTTAACTAAATTGGTATACAAAGATATTTTATAAAAATGCAGTGTATATACAAAACTTCGCATATTTATTTAATTTTCAAATCTGTATAATAAAGCACATACATTTAAATTACACTACGTTTTAAATTGCGCAGAAATAACGTTGCCCTTATATAAAGCTGATACTATAAATATAACTTGAGCTCGCAAATGAAACTGTTTGTTTAGAATATTATATTGCGAAATTTGCGGGAAATAACGACCTTTTACTGTTGTAGCCACATGATATTTCTCCCTGCCTTTTCTCCGGCAAAACGTAGTCGCCTAGACTTGGCGTGGCGGCGTTGTCATCGATTTACACGTGCTACGAGCTCACCTGCACCATCAGCGTTTTTATCACTTTTTTTTTGCTTTAAGCTAGATCCAAATAAAGTATTCCTGATGTGTGGTTTTGGTTTGTTAAAGTACTGAAACGAATGGTTTTTACGAGTATTGTAAAAAAAATTTTAGAATCCTATTGATATTGTATAGTATTTCGATTCATTTTACTTTTCAAGTTTTATTTAATTCATTGCTAGAAATGATTAGTTTCGTATACCGTATAATAACGCGCAGGAAAAATTCAATATATTTTATTTGTTTCTGTAATTTCTAGAAAATTATCATTGGAAACGGGTTGAAATTCACTGCTTCGCAATCGGCGAACGAACACATAAACAAAAGTTTAAGGGTCAGATAAGGAAATCCGAACGACATGTATTGTGAAGCAAAACGAGATACAGATATCACAGTCTGCGATTCGGTACGAGCTTTTGTATTGTACGTTCCAGTTCGCACTTGTAATTTCATTATCATGAAGTGCCTTTTGATATATAACCATAAATCGTAGACTTTACAAAATTGTTGAAAGAGCTTTACTTTCTAATATAATTTTAACTGCATACTGAAGAAGATTGTGATTTAAAACAGTTCAACAACTTGTTATATTGGCTCATCGTCGTAAATGTAACTATTAATTAAAATCATTACTAAAATTACTCATTGCTGCTAACTTGGCAGAGTCGCCAGTCACCAAATAATATGTAGAATCTGATCACCATAGGCAAACAACCCTTCTGATATGATTATTTATTCCATATGACTTTTACATTTCACACAACTGACTAAAAACTGAACTAAACTAACCACTACATGATTCAATTAAAACTCAACTATCACTCTACTTTTTGCAAGGCTATTCTTAAGTAGTGTGACTTAAAGCATTTTAAGATAACATGCAGTTTATTACTTTGTTTACTGTTTGAATGCAGATACAATGTAAGGATTTCTACATTAAAAATATATGAGTAATAGATATTTTGCATAGTTTTCATGTGCTTTTTGATAAATGTTGATAAAAATGAATGTTATCGCTGCACGTGTATAACTAGTCAATGTAATACAAAGTTAGGATGAATAATCCAATATATTACGTAGTTTATATATTAACCGTTCGTTATAATGAATAAGAATAAATACAAACAAGGCACGTAGTGTCTAACAATGTTTATTACATTTTGCTTCTAAATATTTTGTATATGGAAAAATAAACTTTGATGAGAGCAGTGTAGCGTTTTTTTTAAATTTAATTTTGTTTATGAATAAAAAATCTCCCAAAATAATAATTGAATACGATAGCGTCTGCGGCATCTGAGTTTGTGGTTACGAATTCACTTGAAGCTTAAAGTCTCAATCGTACATATTGTTTCTTAAAGAAACCATTATTTCGAGTTCGGTGTTTTATTATGTTTTTATACAAACAATATTTTTTCATTTTTCACATCCGGTTTGATATGAAAATTGAGTTCACATACCTGTCACAATGTTGCTTAATTTATTTAAGTCTATTTATAGTAATTACTGGTAAAAAAGTTTTAACCACAAAATCAATACATTCACAATTTGCAAGCTCACGCGACATATTTCTGTGCACTTTTTGCAATCAATTTTCCGCGCTCAAAGTTGGTAATAAAAATAAAATAAGCAAAAAATGAAGAAATTAAAGTTAAAAAAAAACTCTGGCATATAACAGTATGTTTTTGACATTGACATATACAAAGTTCAATTAGTTCATTTTAGTTTTATTAACTTCACTTCATTTACTAAATTCGTACTGACTAATAGGGCTGGCTTCATTTTAATACTCAGTATATGGATGCGATAATTCATATTTTTAACTTCCCGTAGGGCAAGTTATAGTAATCGCAAAAAAATCGAAAATGAAAATTTTTATATATCTTTACGGTTCAAAACCTTCTGAACATTTTGGCATACCTTATAAAAAATGGATGTGTGTGTTTGTGCGTGTATGTATGTGTGTGCTGATACACATTTTCGTCGACGATTTCGGGTACACGGATAAAGCGATTTGAATAATTCAAAAAACATTCGATTCGTATTGATAAGGAGACGTGCTGATTAGTTTTTGGCGAAGGCAGATCTAGCCATTTCGAAGATACGGGGCAAAAAGTGCCAAAATGGTAACTCGGTTTTTAGGAGAACGGAGCGTCCGATTTTAATAATTCAAAAAACATTTTACTTGTATTGACAAGATGAAGAATTGATCAAATTTTCATGAAGGCAGGTCTAGCGGTTTCGGGGATCTAGTGAAAAAAGTAAAAAAAAATGCCAATTGGCGGTCAAAAATGATCATTAGACATATTCACATCAAATTATCAAATATTTTACAGAGATTTTAATAATAAATATAAATTTTGTTTACATTTCTATGAGTTCCATACCAATGTTTATACGTTTGACGGCGACGCGGCGCTTTCGCGCTTTGACATTTCGTCTCTATGCAGTTAAAGCAGTACGATTGCTTTGAAAAAAGTTCAGAATTTCTAAAATATATCAAAACAAAGAAATTTTTTTTTTTTTTTTTAAATTTTTTTTCAAAAAAAAGTAAATTTTTGTCAAATTTAAGTTTCTCAAAAATCTAGTTTGTTCGAAGTAAATTTTTTTCAACAATGTTAATCGTTTTAAAAAACTGATAATTTTTGGTACGGGAAGTTCCTGCAATTTGCCTTAAGGCACCATGCCATGCGTCCCACTAGTTACGAGAATAAATTTATACCTTTTTGCAATTTAAGAATATAACTCTGTTAAAATAATTACTCGCGTTGTACACATTTTTGATCGGAACGTTTGAGTGCATCGTAAATATTTAACAGTCTTTTTTGCATGCCACACAGTGATCGGCTGTATAGCCGCAGTTGATTTTGTTCATGTTTATTTATTATGGTGGAAGTACAAATTGGTTTCATTCATACTTTTGTAAGTTCGCATTAGTTTCAGCATAAAGTTTCTTCCTGCATTTAGACTTCTTATCGACATCAAACAATGGATAGAGACATTCGATAAACGGAATGGCTGTAATAATCGTGTAAGTCACGTACGAACTCCTGCGTTAGGAATAAAAACATCATTAAGGAGGCGTCGGAGGCAAAAATCTCACAATAAAAATAAATGATATGTACAAGCCAATGACCGATTGGCTTTTTCACATACGAGCGGCAAATCGCCAGCTTACAGCTATTATTACTTCGGCAAATAATAATAAAAGGGGTTTTTATGTGTTTTCTTGACGATCGTTTACACATAAGTGCTCATTATGCACTGGATTATGTTTCTGACACCTGTTTGTCGACTGTTGCTATTATTGGCTGCCGATGATCTATACTGCATGACTTGTGTGTTGTGTGCTGGTACGTGTACGGCACGTATTAGATCCGCGATCTCCTGTAATGAATTATGCACAGTACATGAATTAGTTCCTAAGCGCCTCGGTTATAAATTATAGGTGCACTCACGCAAATAGTTCCCACTTAACGAACGGATCAAGAGCAGGCACATCGACTTGGAGAGCTTGCAGCTTCTACGTTGAACGAGCGCGCTAACTTCTATCTATCGCTTCACTTACCTCGCTACGGTTTGGTATTATAATGCTTAAACACTACACAGGGTATATCATACATCTAAGATACCTTTGCTTTATAAATTTTCTTTGAACTTTATTTTAATACGAATTCAAAGCGTTTTGCTTATTCGATTTTAGCCCAGTGGAATCACACGCGCGGACGGGTTCGGGCCTGTAATTCAAGCTCTATTCATTTTTACATGTTTTCGCAATTGTGTACTTTATAGAGGTGGGTCGTTGACGGTTTTGCCGTCAACGAAACGAAACGGTTATCGGGGTTTCGTCAACTAGTTAAATAACTAGTTATTTTTCAACTATAGTTATTTTTAACGATTCAACGCTGGCAACGTTAAGAAACTGATAGTTGAAATAACTGTTTCATTGAAAGTTGATAATATGAAGTTTGTTCTTATAAAAGTCAAGTTGACGTTGGATTTGATGAATAAAAAGAAATAAATGTGAATTGTCACATTTATTACACACACACACACAAATATATATATATATATATAATATATATATATATATATATATATATATATATATATATAATAAATAAAGGTTTAATTTAAAAAACTTAAATATTTTCATTACAGCAAAGCCATATACTAAAACATCGAATTTACATGTTTATATAAAATAGCATATAAAAATGTATAGTTATATAAAATGTTATGAAAAATAAAAATCAATTTTCAGGTTTAGTTTGAAAAAATTATTACAAGACAAATGCTATGAGATTTTATGAAAAATATTAACCATTGAAAACTATAATAAATGTACTGATTTTCTAAAATTAAACGATTTGGCGCGTGTTGCAAGTTTCTTTTAAGATGTACATGACATTTGCAATATTATGAAAGCAGTAGCCTAACAATAAGCGATTTTCATAGTATTAGTTGATCCTTTCCGACGCAGGTACCTGCCTACGTTCGTTTTCGACGACGAACGAATTCCTATATCGTTGAAAAAACTAACTGGCCGCCATGTTTTCAACTGCTTCGAACCAGTTGATTTTCAACTAGTTATTTCGTTGCGACGAAACGGTTAGTTAGTTAACGAAGAAGAAACGGTTGAAAATAACCGTTCGTGATTCAACGCCCATCACTAGTACTTTAGTAGTTTTGCATTTCATTCTTATAATCAATGGCATACTTTGATGTTCATACATTTTATACAGAGGCGTTCATAGTGCAGTGGTAAGAGCCTAGGCTTTGCAACAACAAGGTATTGAGCTCAAATCCCGTGCTGCGTAACACGTAGAAATGTAGATCTAGATATGTTTGTAAGAGGAAATAGCTTCCTGGGTGCAATAACATATCACATCACAATTAAAAATATGTAAGAATTGCTGTTAAATATATGTACTTCAAAATCGTAAAAATTACTTTGCAACAGTGTTGTAGAGCACTAAGAATATTTCTGATTGCTCGTGTCTTAAGGCAAATTGAAGGAACTTTCCGTACCAAAAATTAACATTTTTGAAAAAGATTCTATTTTCTTTTAGAACCCTGAAAAAAACCATATTCGACATTTTAAAATTTTTGAAAAAAATAATCTTTTTGAAAAATTAGATTTTTTTTGTACATTAAAATATTTTGGAAATTTTGAACTTTTTTTCAAAGCAATTCCGATACGTTAGCTGTGTAGAAACGAAATATCGAAGCGCGTGGGGGTCGCAGTATAACGGATAAACATTGGTCTCGAAACCATAGAATAGTGAACAAATTTTTTTATTTATATTAAAATATCTATAAACTATGTGATAATTTGATGTGCATATGTCTAATGATCATTTGGACATTGTTCCTCACTTTTTTTATTCCATCTCCGAAACCGGTAGACTTTCTTTTCCAAAAAATCATCAGTTCTTTGTTTCGTCAATACAAATAAAATGTTTTTTGAATCATACAATTCGGACGCTCCGTTCTCTCAAAAAATAAATTACCATTTTTGGCACTTTTTGACTCGTATCTTCGAAACGGCTCGACTTGCCTTTACCCAAAACTAATCAGCATGTCTTCTTATCAATACGAAACGAAATTTCTTAATTATACAAATCGGTTGACTGTGTTTCCGAAATCGTCCACGAAAACTTGTATCTGCACACACACACACATACACATACACAGTCTCCAACTTTTTCTAAGGTATGCCAAGATGTTCAGAAACCTTTGAAACGTAAACATACATAAAAAAAATATTTCAATTTTTTGCGATTACTATAACTTACCTTACGGGAAGTTAAAAACTCGGGACTGATTCCTAAACAATCGGAGCCGCATTCTAACGAAAACGTACCTGCTGTAAACTTGATATTATGGTGTATGTTATGCAATTTGTTTTAATTGGAGTATAAATTGAAGAATATACATAAAACATATGAATATATTTTCTACGGTATGTTAAAGCAACTTTCAAAGGGCATTGCGGATTGAACCCTCATATGATTTATTAGCATTGTGACAGTTTTTTGAAAAAGAAATTTGCTAAAATAAATAAAATTTCACTTTAAACCCGCATGAAGCTAGCGGGCCGCAGGTTGCTCAACTTTGATCTCTTCTATTCTTCGACGCTTCAATACGAACTGAGTCATTGTGTATACAAACTGTCGAATGCCTCAGAGGAAACAGTCGAGTGGAAGGGTTAGGTTTGTTATTGTTACTTTTATAAACTTAGCATTGACACTATTAACATTCATAGGACGAGTGTTAATAATTTCTACAGAAACCTACGCCATGGACAACAAAAGCGCTGTGGGTACGTCGTTTCTTACGTCGTTCATTGCTAAACCTCATAAGATATGGAGTGTACCTTGTCAATATTAATAATACTTCTAATAATAGCTTTGTATTGAAACGACAGTCTTACAGGTCACGGAACAGATGTTACTCTCGACTGGGCTTGTCCGCACGATAATATCTGAACACGAATACAGTGTCATTCCTCGGCACCCGGATTGAATTCATGAGAATTATTTATTCTCTCATTCAAATACATTATGTTTGGGTGATACGTTTTACAGATGTTTAATTTGAAAGCTCATTTAATGACCGTTATTTAATATATTGTCGGATTTGAATTGAATTACTTGGAAATCTAAATACTAATTATATGAATGGAATGAATGAAAATTTGTTTCAGCAATTCTAGTTTTAAACATTTGATTTTTACATGTGTGTAAATAATTACATTGATCATAAAAAGTTGAATTAATGATTTGAAGTAAAACTTTTTTAGGCGCGACTAGGGTTGAAATCCGTACAAATGCAACGGAAAACAATATTTGTTTAGGCGTTGTTTAACATAATCCACTGTGTGAACGAATATTATTGATTTTAATAAACAGCAATTACTTCATTTATCTAATAAAAGTTCATTTCTAAATGCTAATTACAATGACAAACCGATCATGTTATATTTGAAGTATGACTTTAATTACATTATTGTTTTTAAATATTATACATATTTTTAATGCTATTAAAAATATATAAGTTATAATTTATCATTTTATAAGTGTGTATAATGGTTGACACTAATAAATATGTGCAACACTAGTGTTACCATATTACGAATAATCATTATTAAAAATTGTTATATGATGTGTATTTATTTTTACTTAAATGCCATCTTGTACAGTAGCAAATAAGTTTTACTTCAATCGCGTGTGAACCTTACGCGCACTCTTTTTTATATTCATTACTACTTTGCGTACGCAAAGAAGAATATCCTTGAATATTCATAATCATGAAATTTCATTAGTTCTCCGAAATGATTATTTACATGCCCGCTTTGTAAGGAGTTTTATATTTATATTAACAATTAAATTTGTCTGAGAAATTCCTCGACGCTTTAACAATATTGACTAAAAGACAATGAACTCTTTTTTCTTGGCGTTCAGACGATCTCTAGTACTTTATAAGGAAGTTTGCTCCCTAAGCTGCTGAAACTAATCAAAAAACTACTCGTGATCGAATAGAGTGGAAAGCATTCACTGCGTCAACAATAATATGAAATGCTAATGAACTTGAAGGTATCTATATTGTTATAATTGATTGACTTTGCCGTGAAAAGGCTTTGTGAATATTAATTGCGAAATTATAATCAGTTTTATTCTGAATTTATGCTGATAACAAGTAAAGAATGGAACTAAATTATTTAAGTTCTTGAATTGGACTTAAAGATCCATATTCAGATCCAGCCGTTTTGGAGATACGGAGCAAATGCAAAATATAGTGGTTTCACGCGTTGTTTTTGAATGCATTCATTTTCACTCGACCGATAAGGTTTTATATGTAGGGTTTGTCGGTTTTCAAAAACCGCTTTAAAAAACCGTTTTTGGCAAAATTATGGTATTCGAAAACCGTTTTTTTAGTGAAAAAAGTCGGTTTTCGCTGTATAAATGGTAAATGACAAATATAGCCAAATATAAAAGATAGATGAAAGCGTTTTGATTCTTGAAATCATATCGGTTCAATAGCATTTTATATCTTATAAGTCTGCAATGGTTCCCAATGGTACTCTAAATTATAATTATTCGAATATAATAACCTTCCATTATAGAGCCTGATATCTAAAACCGTATTCAAAATTTAGAGTTATTATATATAATATAGAGTATGGAGTTAGTACAATTTTGAGAGTAGTTAAGGGGGCATCTATTAATCACGTGAGGTTTTTAGGGGAAGGGGAAGTTTCGGGGAGGGAGGGTAACTCATTTTTTTAAATAAAATTCAATTATTTGAAAAAAATCAAATTTTTCGTAAATGAAAATTCACGTAATTGGTGGGAGAGGGGGTAATTTTGAATAGCACCACGTATCATCAGGGGGAGGGGGATGTTTCAATAACCTTAAAAAATTGATCACGTGATTAATGAACGCCCCTTAATAGATAATCACTTACTTCAGTCAGATTGGAGTGGTGATTACAATTTAGACCTAATTTTATTGAGAGCAAAGAATATGATAAAACAGACACAAATACAACTGAATTATTTCTACTTAGCAAATAAAGATTAATTATTTTGAGCTAATATAATACAAATACTGCTAATTTCTTAGCAAATTAATGCATATGATATATGAAAAGTCATTTTACTATCTTGGACTAATAAGAAAATGTATCTATTTATAAATGATTTTCTGAAATTGATTTATAGTCCTCAGTAAACTGCTTTGGTGTTCAGACTCTGTAAAGGTATTAAATTCAAATAATTCAATAACAGTATCGCAAGTTACAATATTTTATAAACGTTTTATGCTTTATACAAAACACACCTTCCCCTTTAACAATTCTCAATAAATCGAAATGGCATTTTTCTCACAATGGAACCCGATATTGTAAATTAAAATACAATCGAAACGCTCGCGCAAAAAAAAAACGCTCATCGATTACCGCGGTATTATATTTTACATAAAGTGCTCCACTCTTACAAGCACCGAGGAACGTACACCCGATGTATTATATGTGGCAATTTAATCTTTTTGGGTGAATGGTTATTTCTGACGAATTAACTCTTTATGAAGCGATGTATGGTTTAATTACATTATTACAGTCATGCATCTGAACATTCATTTCGAACCCAAGGATTTAATTATGTCGAAAAAAAGCGGATCGAACTTTACACACTAAAGGATGAAGAGATTATCATGAGTATCAATCACATCCGAATCAAACTTGAAAATGAGTAAAATATTCTCATTTGTGCATTCATGGCCAAATTCATTTATTTATAAGTTATTAATACATATTGATAAATATTTTGACATGACTTACATCACTTTGGAATCAAATGCATACATTTTTGTTATATTGCATACACATAATAACCAAGTTATTCTTATAATAACTTGTAGAATGTGAGAAATGTGTATATCATTCGGCTGCTAGATAATTTGCAACGAAGAAGTGGTAATTATGTCATTCCGTAAAACTACCCAGTTAGGTTAGTCAGTAAAACAATTTAGAAGATCTAAATCTAAAAATAAACGATCTCCATAAAATGTTATGCATTTTTCATAGATTGTTTATTTACAAAATTCAAGTGAACATTTAGGCTAACAATAGTATCAAACTCTTTACATAATTTCAATCTGCGATTTTTGATTAGCTCATTTTACATTCATGTCTTGTATTTTATTCAGTGTCCAATACTGATAAATGATGTAATTCCGGATTATTCTTTATAAAATTGAGAACAGCAAAATACATAAAGAATAGTGAGAAAACTTGCTCTTTCTTTGAGTTTAAATTTTTAGATAATTCTGATGAAAAGCCAGAAAATGAATACCGTAGATAAACAAGCGAGAAATGAAAATTAGAATAAAGTATATGTTATACAGCACAAGTTTAAATATAGTACATCTCGTATTTATCAGAATCATCATTTATTATCAAAATCAAGCGATTTTTTTTTTATTTATTTCTGACTTTTGATTGGATGGTCATTTAGCCGATCAAGTGAATTAATTTAGGTAATAAATTGATAGAGACGTGTTCGGCTTTTTATAATCTAATTTCTTTTTTTTTGAAATTTCGACAGTGAAGCATATTATTCCTTATAAATATTGCAACAACATTTGCGGTATGGCTCTTTCGTATAGGAGGTCAAGATTTGGACCTTTTTATTGTTCAATTATCGATTTGCAAATTATTTATCACAAAAGTTTCGAATCAAGTAAATGCAGTATTAGCATCATTTTTTCACAAAATGTGTATATTTATTCATGACTTTATATCAAACATTTTAACCAGAAGAGGCGCTTAATTGACAATATTTGTTCGTCATGTGATAAAATCGATATAACAATTGTCATGACAGTCAATTTACATTTCGTTGAAATGAACAATTTAAATTACCATGAAATTGAGTAACATACATATTCGAATACCTTGTTTCCGAACATTCATGTTCGATATTGTTTAGACGCTTTTTAGGGAATTCAGATTTAATTTTCAATTTAAATATATTATGGGAAGGACTTAAAAGCTCTATCACTATTATCTTGAAACGAGTAAAGATATAAACCACAAAAATAGTAAGAAGTAAAAAACACATTGTTATAAGAGAAAAATTGTAATAATAGCTAGTTCAACTCCGCTGATGAGTATTTCTGACAAAATACCAGATCAAGGTTATATACAGTGTTATCTTCGTAAAAAAATAGTCCATGAAATTCGTATTTTGCATGTAACTATTATTTTGTAAAATTCCTTTAAAATTAAAAATAAGGCATTGTATTTGTTTGCCCTTTGGCTATCTATCTCATTTTTTCTGGGGGTAAAACGGACCACGTGACAAATTTTCAAAATTAGCAAAAAAACATGGTTCTACAATGATGAATTAACTGTGAATTTTACTGAACATAGTTATATTATACTTCTTTTGTATATAAATAATTAAACACTGAATTAATTACACCAAGTTAATATTTCATACTAGCCAAGTAGGAGCGCTTACATTTCCTTTTGTTCAAAAGTTCTGGTTATTTAATCGCTATCGTATTATACCAAACTTTTAAATATTTCTTCTATAAGGTGTTTATAAGTGATCTCTCTCGAAAAATGGGTGTGAGAGGTGTAGCTGATTGTGAGAAGAAAAGAATGTTTAGCGATGTCCGCATTCATGACACGAAAATCTAAAGCCGACTTAAAATCTTGTTAGACACTGACTTACATATACTTACTGATAGACACTTGCGCCATCTGTTCGGACTTTGTTTGAGATATTCTTCCCTTTTCTTTGTTTAAACTTCTTTTGTGTCGTTCTCATTTTGTGATGTGCTTTAGAGTTTTCACAGCTTTTATTTTGTACGGAGTGCAAACATTTATATTTCAAACTCGAAGTTAAATATATCTCGGTAGCAACCTTATGTTGTAACAATACATTATATAAGGTGTGTTGAAATTGAATTTATTGAATTTTATTGCTAAACTAAAATACATAGTTATTAATAATATCACACTTGTTTAATATTTATAGGGTAAGTTCTAGTAATCGCAACATTTTGCAAAAACTGATTTTTTTCATATTTTTAACTTCCCGTGGGGCAGTTATAGTAATCGCAAAAAAATCGAAAATGAATTTTTTTTATATATCTTTACGTTTCAAAGGTTTCTGAATATTTTGGCATACCTTAGTAAAAATGGCTGTATGTGTGTGTGCGTGTTTGTGTGCGCGCGTATGTACGTGCGGATACAATTTTTCGTCAACGATTTTTCTTGAGCACCGATCAGCCGATTTTGAATAATTCTAAAAACATTCGATTCCTATTAACGGGGAGACGTGCTGATTAGTATTTGACAAAGGCAGGTCTAGCAGTTTCAGAGATATGGTGCAAAAACTGCATCCGATTTGAATATTCCAGAAACATTTCACTTGAGAAGAAAAATTGGTTATTATTGGTTTTTTGGAAGTTAGGTCTAGTGGGTCCAAAAAAAAAAAACGTTATCAAAAATGCCATTTGGCGGTCAAAAGTGGTCATTATACAACATATACACATCTTATCATACTTTAGAGAAATTTTAATAAAGCGAACAAATGTTCAGCAGGACTATTAACATTAAATGATTTGATACGTTGATGGGTTCAACTTTATTATTTATTACATGTTCAATCAAGAAACCAAATTTTACTGGCTAATCGGTATTGTTGGCTTTTTAATTTTTCGCGAAGTTAATGCTGATTTTTAACAGGTCATGTTTTTTATTTTACCCTCTATCATGTTTTTTTCAAAACTTTATATTGTAGCTCCTAAGTTCACATTATTAATACTACATTTAGTTACCATACGCAATTAATATTCTGAACCAAATAATGAATCACACAATATCAAAAACAAAACCCATTATTATATGTGTTTTTTTTTTCTCTATAAAATATAAATGCAAATGATACTAGCATTACCATAATTGAGTGCCTCCGTCGCAAACATGAGTGCAGTAGATCAATGACTTTTGAATTATTTATACACTCGGCATCATTTGATTTGTTATTGCCATTGGCTAACAATAATTTTAGACTTATATCGATTTACATTAGATTTATTAGACTTGCAAAAAACTTTACATAGTACATTTTCTCCGGTAACTTGGCGTTGTCGGACTTTGGCTTAAAGTTCGATTTTCCAGGTGTATTAGTATATGATATCCAGACGGGCGCTGGCTTTGTCTGAGCTTTTAACACAAGATATTGTAGAAAATTGTGATAGCTTGGAGCCCTCGGGAGATAAAAATTTACTTCAAAGGAGATGGAAATAAATATGATAATTTCGACGGTCGTAGGATTAAAATCTTGGTGATGTAATAACTGATGTAGAGTTGGGTTGTAATATATACGTTGCATTTTTAAGGTTACGTAGTATAAGGTGCGAAGATAAAAAATATTTTCATTTCACATGTTTGCTCATTTTGCATAATCTCGTATCATAGACACTGGCACGAACTACATTTAAAGAGAAATGCATTTTTCTTAAGGAAATAACTCGTTTTGAATTTCTGACGTGGTCAAAATTTGACTGCACGAGTGCTTCTTTGTTTAGCACCATTTGTTTAAAACGAATTAAATTCGGATTTTGTTTTTCAATATTGTATTTTAAGAAATATTAACCTAAATATTTCATCTAAGTATTGAGGTAGTAATATTATGAAATAGATTATTATATTAAACTTTCTATGGACGATAGATATGAACACATAGACTCCAATCACGTTTGCATGAAAATGTACTTTTATTTTGTGAATGGTCGTTTGTGCAAAAATCAATGTAAGTAAATTTATCCATAAAAATATTGAAATTAGTATAAATATATATTTATACACTTTTTCTACGACCATTTAGGTTCATCATTGACAATATTTATTTCCATGTTTATTTTTTTAACAGTTATCAATACTATTCTTAGTGTTATCTGATTTTTTGTGTTGTATTTTCCACTACTTGTTAGCTTCATTAGAAGGCAACCCAAATGGTTGACCTTTTCTTTGTGATGAATTTTTAAGAATTTTTAATTGTGTGTGATATACTAGCAGTAATGCCTCAAAAGGTCATTTTTCCTGAAAAATATTTGGGTTTATATTGAAAATGGATACAACTGCTACTCAATATCAGGTTGCACGTATCGTGGGATTTGAACTTCAAACCGTGTGGGTGTAAGTGTGAGGCTCTTATCACCTATACCGAATATTTTGTGTTTATTGCCCTATTCAATAACTTTGAATGTTTATACAGGTTAGGAAATTCCGGAATTAATTATGAATTAAATATAATGCTAAGATTTCTACCACTAGCAAGTATTTACATACAGGGTATTCCAGAACTTCGTTGAAGTATGTACAAAAGTTCAAACTTGCACAAGTACATTTGCTTTCCAATCAATGTTTTTTTTTACTCTAAGCAAGCTTCAAAAATTAGTTATCACTATATACAGGGTGTCTCAAAATTTAACGTCAAGCCGAAACGGGGTGATACTATTGACGTTAACTATCCAGAAAAAAATTAGAAAAAAATATCTCATATTGCATTGGAAATTATGAGCTTTTGAACTATGAATTTTAATTTCTTTAAATTGGTCGTCCTCGAGAGGCCCTCATATAAAAAACGTACTTAAGTGTGTTGGCAAGTCATCAGAAGTGATGAGAGCATTTAATCAGGATCGTAAAATGGTAATTTTTTACTCGAAATTTTTCAATAATAAAATTATCAAGTATTTTACCATTTTACCATCCTGACTAAATGCGGCAAATGTTAATTAAATTTGCCAACACACTTTAGTACATTTTTTAAAGATCTCTTTAAAATACACTTTTAAAGAACTTCTCAAATGATTTTGAAAAATTTAAATTTACAGTTCAACAAGAAGTATAAATTCTTGAAATCTAGGGCAATTATGGTATAATTTTTCACTATGGACCTAGAAATGTTCACCGTTACGGAAAAATTAATAAAAACTAATCACAATAACCGATAAATGGTCATAGTTTCACCCATGCTCTAAGATATACTAAAAGCTCATAATTTGCAAATAATGTGATTTTTTTTCTGGATAGGTCATAACTATCCCCCTATGTTGGCTTGACGTCAAGTTCTGGGCTTATCTTTATATAGTGATAACTAATTCTTGTAGCTTGCTTAGAGCAAAAAAAAAAATAAAAACATTGATTGGCAAGCAAATGTACTTGTGTAAGTTTGAACTTTTATACAGACTTCATCCATCATCCAATGCAGTAAAAAGAAATCAGTTATTTTATATATTGCATTTTACTGTATGTAATGAATCAAAAAATCGTTTTATTAAAATTCGAAATATTCATGATATATTAGCAACAACTTTTGAATAAGTTTAATATTTCACTAGCCCAATAGCGGCCGCTGCAATAACTCTGGCAAGAACGCCAAGTCTCTATAAATCCACGACCGAGTCAGAATCTTTTGATCGGGAATATACGGCATTCCTTTATTTCTGCTGTTCGGATTTTCCGATGATTATATTGGAAACTCGCAAATCCCCAAATCATTATAACTGCTGCCGATGGGAAACTATTTTCTTTTCTTTATAGCCCATCGCGAGCGCTTACTGCGGTTTTAAAAACTGCTCGGGATCATTGCCGTAGTACGAATGGGTCTACGATTCTTAAACCGTGACTATCACGTACGAGGCGAAAGTTCAGAGTTTAGGACGTCGAACGTTCTCATCGAACGCTGCCGAAGCATTCATTGTCAGTCCTCTGTCGATGCTGGATTAATCATTAATCATTTAATTACATCGCGTCACAGGTTAATAGATAATCTGTTAATCTTAATTAAAAGAGTGCCGTTGGGAGGTTAAGCGGACTAAGAGGCACTCTATTATACACACAGTAATCAATTAATACTCTATTGTTTCAAGGCGTATTATTATTACACTCAAATATTATTTGCACATATGTTTGCATCATAAATATTTATATTAGATAGTG
>NW_020536659.1:21558-64836 GCF_003426905.1 Ctenocephalides felis
TCGCAAAATATCTATTACGATACAGTCCAAGAAGATACTGCGATAAGGTAAACTCCTTTGAAATTGTAGAAGTTGGTCAACCCTATTGATAAGACATAATGATAATAAATAACCCGAAGAAGTATTAAAATAGATAATATTGAATCGTAAAAATTAGATATCTTTTCTATAATGTGAGTTTTGTGCAAATTTTATTAAAAAAAAATTATAGTGAATCACAATATTCTTGGTAAATGCACCAAATTTTTATAGTAAAAGGTGCTAGTGCAGTCCTAAGATTCAATTCGACGTGAGATATTACTTCAAAAATATAAAAATTTTAAGTATAACTTTCGAAAATCGCAATGATTATGCTTCAAAATATCGCACATGCTAGTATATGTAGTATTAAATTGCATTTTACTTTTGGTTACGAGTACAAGCCTTTAACTTTTTTCAACTTTAATGCTTAAATTTCATGTAATTATATGTTTTCCAATTTATACTATTTTAGCGAGGATAAAGCATTTGCTCAAGCCCCATGTTGAATTCTATATATTACATATTATATGTCTATAAATATGCAATCGATAAATTAGATTATGGTAATCAAAATTTCTAACGTGAAGGTGATCTTCGAGGCGGCTTTTGTACTTTTTTAATAAGTTCAACCCAAGGATCAACCAATGTAAATTTACTTCCGGGCATCTAATTTCTAAATTTCGAAGATGATTTTTATAGTTGTAAGTTGTGCTACAGACCACTTAATCGTGATGTATTAAAACAACCCAAAATTTTAATAGATAGAAATTATTTGCAGAATATCTTTATTATTATGTACTAACTGATTGACTATTACTGATAGTTTACTAAAATTTTTAATGATACTGTTCAATATTTATTTTCTTCGTCATTTATTGAAACATTTTTATCGTACATGGTACTAGAATTTCAAAACATAATATGTATTAAAAAAATAAAATATAATAATTTGGTTGAGATATCTGCGAAAAAATGCTCATAGTAATTAGAAATATCAATTGTCGATTTTGCTTGTTTTGATATAAAAATCATCGCTTTCTTTAAGTGAATCGTACTTTTTTTGTTTGTTTCGTTTAAATTGTAGTAAATGGAAAAATATTTTTTCTTCATCAATCAAGTGGGTTTTCTGCAGAAAATCATAAATCGCGATTTCAAAATTCAAAAGCATGATGAAATCATAACAAAAGTTTTGTTCGGTTGTCATTATTATAAATGATTATCAATTTATCAGAAGTTTCCCTTAATACATTCATAAATGATTAATATGATATTCTGTTGTCTTTTCTATGTTCCCATCGCGTCGGAATTTGGTTGCCGTACACCCCTTCTACAATTTTCTTATTCTGTACAAAATGTCTCTGGAGACGCATAATTCTCGTTACTTTTCAAAAAGTAAATATAACTTAACATCGCGCGTTCCCCGAGATTTTCTGAATCTATTATTATTCTCTACTTTAAAATCTTGATATCCGTTATTTTATTTAAATCTCGACGGAGTCGTCGTACATGCTTTGCAATTAGTATAATGCATATTTCTTCGGCGCGGCTGTGGTAAAACTTTGATCATTTGATGTTATAAACTGTGATAGAACAAGAACGAGAGGGAAACACATGATGTGCTTTGTTTTGCAAGTTTCCGGTATAAATTTTAAAATCTTTTTTAAGAACTTCCATCCAAAAGACCGGTATAATTTATTTAATAAGTTGCGCTTATAGACTATAATTTATAAACTTTTCTATACACCGGGAAATTTTATGTAATCTAGTTAATTACTTAATTAAATTAAATTCTCTACAGGTATATTCTTAGGCTTCTTGTACACGTACCATCTTACATTTTTGTGTAACAACTAATGTTCAGTGGTCTTCTAGTTCTTGTAAATCACTTAAATAAGGTTGAATCAATTGTTTCTATACAATCGAATTCGTATGTAAAACATAGCAGGCCCCGTGGGATGAAACAGGTGACCCATATCTACTGCAGACGAACACGAACGCATTTGTCCCAACTTAATGATTACAATAGTCGGTGTCACTTCAGTCTCTCAATTGTCTAATGTCACCTGAATGGTTCGATTAATACATGGTAATGATATTAGACGAAAATTAAATTTGTGCCAGTGTATGGGCTTAATTGAGTTAGGAGGTTAACTTTATTTAACAAATTATTATTAAATTCTCGTAGGGTAAGTTGTAGTAATCGCTAAAAAATCGAAAATGAAATTTTTTATATATGTTTACGTTTCAAGAGCTCCTGAACAAGAACGGAATAATCGATGTATGCGTGTATGTGCTTATGTAGTTAGTTTGTTTGTATGTTTTGATACAATTTTTCATCCACAATTTCGAGAGCACGGATATACTATTTGAATTGACGGACATACGTGCTGATTAGTTTTTGGCAAAGGCTGGTCCCGCCGTTTCGGAGATACGGAGCAAAAGATAGCAGCTTTTGAGAGAACGGAGTATCTGATTTGAATGAATCAAAAAAAACATTTTGTTTGTGATGACGGTGTGAAGAAATTAATTGTTTTTGGGAAAAGTAGATCTCGCGGTTTCAATTTCTTTCAAAAAACTATTCTTTTAGTTTCAATTTTTAATTTTTTTTTGTAAATGTTGATAATGATTCGAATTTTGATATACAAAATTATACAAAGTGTTAAATTTCAAAAATTCTAAAGCTCTCTTATATATTTAAAGTAAATCATTTTGTGAGATGAGGTACTCTAATGCATGATGAAATATGAAATGAGGTCTTTTATTCTAAGCCAGCTTGATTAGATTAGAGTTTTAATTTTCTTGTTAGCATCTATGAACGTTATCATCTAATTCATAAGATCTTATATTTTGTCTTTAAAATACGTTTATATTATATAAACGTATTTAAAAAGAAATGTTATTAATTATTAATCCTTTTTTATTGGTTATTAATTATGCCTCGAGAGTTTTAGTATGATACAGAAAGTTCCAGAAATTTGCCTTAAGGCACCATGCCATGCACCATTAGTTTCAAGCTTACTTCTAAACATCTAATCGATATCTTATGTTATGACCATATTTTTTAAGTCAAAACCGGAACAATTTTAGCTATGCTAAACCGTGACACGAGGAGTGCTTTAAATTAACAAATGCTACTTAAGAAAACACTAAAAATCAGTTTTTTTATATGAATATTTTTTTTTTATTGGAACTGCGGCCTTTTAAAAAGAACTTTGTTATTCAATTACATGTGATACTCTTTTATCCATGTTTTATCTTTGTGTTTCTCGCTTTTGAGCCTTGTATAAAACTCTACTCAATTTCTCTACTCAAAAACTCTACTCAATTTCTCTACTCAAAAACTCTACACACTTGTTTGTTTAGTTTTGTAATTTTTGTTAATTTATCTATTAAAATTAAAAAAACGGGACATTCCGGGACAAAAGGTCTAAATCTGGGACAAATATTGCTTTTAGAAAAACCCGGGACACAAGGCGGAAATCCGGGACTGTTCCGGCCAAACCGGGACGTATGATCACCTTAGTTTACGGCGTGTGCTATAGAAATAATTTATATCTGAATATGATACAAAACAAGCTTGTAAATTTCGATAAATTATTATTGTTATACAAGTGACGATACGAAGATTTTGCATAAGACTGTACGGTTGAATTCTATAATAATATGCATGAGTCTGTCGAGTAGAGACAATACAAGACATTTGTTTCCGGGAAAATGGCGTTGTAGGAATACAGCAACGACATTAATTACCGCGAAAGTTTCCGTAGCGTCTCGTGCCTACTGATTTCGGGCCAAGCGCCTGATTCAATATTCAGACGTTGCCGCCGCCACCGCCGGCAGTTTCATCGCACGAACGGGTCGCGTTCTGTTCGTAACGCGGTTACGCTCGTACGGCACCGCGGATCGGCGTATGTAGAGTAGAGATGCATCGCGATGCGGCTACGTCTCTTAGTCGGGTCGTTTGTCGTGCTTATTAGTACAAATTAGCTATATCATGAATACTCGAAGTCGGCTAAGTAAGTCTCACATCTTTGCACGGTGCATGTAATTCCACACCGGATTATAAAGCTCGGGGTTCGGGGTTCAGGGATCGAAATAGCAGTCTACACGGCGAGCGGCGTCGAGCTACTTAATAATTAATTATATAAAAAGATATTTTCATGTATAAAAATATAGGGGGAAGTCCACGAGTGCCGGACACCTAAGGTTATTTATAAATAAATAAAAAAATATTTTACGAAATGTTTATTAAATTATGACTTATGTTAGATAACAAAGCCCCCGCGCCCCTTTCACTTGCATTTTGAAATAAAAAGATTTATACTCGCTTAAATAATACGTGTTACATATAGTGTCCGGCTTTAGGTGCCGTCCGGCGTTACGGGACCTATATTAAATTTCGTTGATTATAAAACTTTACAAAATGTCATGGCCCTTTGTTTCTCTCAAATTCACCTCAAGCTCACTTGATTCCCACAATAAGCATGAATTACAATAGCAGACACAAAGGTCCAATTTAATTTTCAATAATTATACTGTCTAAACCAAATGAACTATGTCACAACATATAACACGTATCAAACAACTAACTATTGAACTATGTACAGTGAAGTTCCCAGTTAATTCCTAATTATTTAAATACGCTTTTTTATTACTTTTCTAAAATTTGCCAACTGTACCTTTTTGTCCCATAAGCGTCGAAAAAGTGATAACCAGGGTGCCAGGACAGATCCAATGTCTTATTTTAATTTTATACGATAATAATAAATGAAACTAGTGGTGTATGGCATCGTACCTTATGGCAAGTGCTGGCGGAACTTTCCGCAACGTAACGAAATGTTCGATTTTGATATACAAAAAACATTTTTTGGAAAAAAAAAAATGAAAACAAAAAATTTCTTTTTCTAAAAGCAATTATTTTTCAAAAGAAGCAGAAGTTTTTGAATCATTCAAATCGGATGCTCAGTTTTTCAAAAACTGCAATTTTTTGTATATTTAGTGTTGTATCTTCGAAATGGCTGGACCTGTCTTTGCCAAAAACCATCACCCTTTTCCCAATCATTACAAATTGAACGTTTTTTTTGAATCATTCAACTCGCATACTTTGTTCTCTCAAAAACTAGATTTCTATTTTTTTGCACTCTCTGCTCCGTATCACCGTAACGGCCTGGACCTGCCAACAAACTAATCAGCACATCTCATCAATAGGAATCGAATGTTTTTTTGAACTATTCAAATCGGTTGATACGTGCGCCCGAAAACGTGAACGAAAAAATGCGGACACACAAAACACACACATCCATTTTTTCTGAGATATGTCCAGAAACCTTCAAAACGTGAAGATATGCAAAAATTTTTCATTTTGATTTTCGGCCCATTACTATAACTTACCCTACGGGAATTCTTAACTAAATTGGTATACAAAGATATTTTATAAAAATGCAGTGTATATACAAAACTTCGCATATTTATTTAATTTTCAAATCTGTATAATAAAGCACATACATTTAAATTACACTACGTTTTTAAATTGCGCAGAAATAACGTTGCCCTTATATAAAGCTGATACTATAAATATAACTTGAGCTCGCAAATGAAACTGTTTGTTTAGAATATTATATTGCGAAATTGCGGGAAATAACGACCTTTTACTGTTGTAGCCACATGATATTTCTCCCTGCCTTTTCTCCGGCAAAACGTAGTCGCCTAGACTTGGCGTGGCGGCGTTGTCATCGATTTACACGTGCTACGAGCTCACCTGCACCATCAGCGTTTTTATCACTTTTTTTTTGCTTTAAGCTAGATCCAAATAAAGTATTCCTGATGTGTGGTTTTGGTTTGTTAAAGTACTGAAACGAATGGTTTTTACGAGTATTGTAAAAAAAATTTTAGAATCCTATTGATATTGTATAGTATTTCGATTCATTTTACTTTTCAAGTTTTATTTAATTCATTGCTAGAAATGATTAGTTTCGTATACCGTATAATAACGCGCAGGAAAAATTCAATATATTTTATTTGTTTCTGTAATTTCTAGAAAATTATCATTGGAAACGGGTTGAAATTCACTGCTTCGCAATCGGCGAACGAACACATAAACAAAAGTTTAAGGGTCAGATAAGGAAATCCGAACGACATGTATTGTGAAGCAAAACGAGATACAGATATCACAGTCTGCGATTCGGTACGAGCTTTTGTATTGTACGTTCCAGTTCGCACTTGTAATTTCATTATCATGAAGTGCCTTTTGATATATAACCATAAATCGTAGACTTTACAAAATTGTTGAAAGAGCTTTACTTTCTAATATAATTTTAACTGCATACTAAAGAAGATTGTGATTTAAACAGTTCAACAACTTGTTATATTGGCTCATCGTCGTAAATGTAACTATTAATTAAAATCATTACTAAAATTACTCATTGCTGCTAACTTGGCAGAGTCGCCAGTCACCAAATAATATGTAGAATCTGATCACCATAGGCAAACAACCCTTCTGATATGATTATTTATTCCATATGACTTTTACATTTCACACAACTGACTAAAAACTGAACTAAACTAACCACTACATGATTCAATTAAAACTCAACTATCACTCTACTTTTTGCAAGGCTATTCTTAAGTAGTGTGACTTAAAGCATTTTAAGATAACATGCAGTTTATTACTTTGTTTACTGTTTGAATGCAGATACAATGTAAGGATTTCTACATTAAAAATATATGAGTAATAGATATTTTGCATAGTTTTCATGTGCTTTTGATAAATGTTGATAAAAATGAATGTTATCGCTGCACGTGTATAACTAGTCAATGTAATACAAGTTAGGATGAATAATCCAATATATTACGTAGTTTATATATTAACCGTTCGTTATAATGAATAAGAATAAATACAAACAAGGCACGTAGTGTCTAACAATGTTTATTACATTTTGCTTCTAAATATTTTGTATATGGAAAAATAAACTTTGATGAGAGCAGTGTAGCGTTTTTTTTAAATTTAATTTTGTTTATGAATAAAAAATCTCCCAAAATAATAATTGAATACGATAGCGTCTGCGGCATCTGAGTTTGTGGTTACGAATTCACTTGAAGCTTAAAGTCTCAATCGTACATATTGTTTCTTAAAGAAACCATTATTTCGAGTTCGGTGTTTTATTATGTTTTTATACAAACAATATTTTTTCATTTTTCACATCCGGTTTGATATGAAAATTGAGTTCACATACCTGTCACAATGTTGCTTAATTTATTAAGTCTATTTATAGTAATTACTGGTAAAAAAGTTTTAACCACAAAATCAATACATTCACAATTTGCAAGCTCACGCGACATATTTCTGTGCACTTTTTGCAATCAATTTTCCGCGCTCAAAGTTGGTAATAAAAATAAAATAAGCAAAAAATGAAGAAATTAAAGTTAAAAAAAAACTCTGGCATATAACAGTATGTTTTTGACATTGACATATACAAAGTTCAATTAGTTCATTTTAGTTTTATTAACTTCACTTCATTTACTAAATTCGTACTGACTAATAGGGCTCATTTTAATACTCAGTATATGGATGCGATAATTCATATTTTTAACTTCCCGTAGGGCAAGTTATAGTAATCGCAAAAAAATCGAAAATGAAAATTTTATATATCTTTACGGTTCAAAACCTTCTGAACATTTTGGCATACCTTATAAAAAATGGATGTGTGTGTGTGTGCGTGTATGTATGTGTGTGCTGATACACATTTTCGTCGACGATTCGGGTACACGGATAAAGCGATTTGAATAATTCAAAAACATTCGATTCGTATTGATAAGGAGACGTGCTGATTAGTTTTTGGCGAAGGCAGATCTAGCCATTTCGAAGATACGGGGCAAAAAGTGCCAAAATGGTAACTCGGTTTTTAGGAGACGGAGCGTCCGATTTTAATAATTCAAAAAACATTTACTTGTATTGACAAGATGAAGAATTGATCAAATTTTCATGAAGGCAGGTCTAGCGGTTTCGGGGATCTAGTGAAAAAAGTAAAAAAAAATGCCAATTGGCGGTCAAAAATGATCATTAGACATATTCACATCAAATTATCAAATATTTTACAGAGATTTTAATAATAAATATAAATTTTGTTTACATTTCTATGAGTTCCATACCAATGTTTATACGTTTGACGGCGACGCGGCGCTTTCGCGCTTTGACATTTCGTCTCTATGCAGTTAAAGCAGTACGATTGCTTTGAAAAAAGTTCAGAATTTCTAAAATATATCAAAACAAAGAAATTTTTTTTTTTTTTAAATTTTTTTCAAAAAAAGTAAATTTTGTCAAATTTAAGTTTCTCAAAAATCTAGTTTGTTCGAAGTAAATTTTTTTCAACAATGTTAATCGTTTTAAAAAACTGATAATTTTTGGTACGGGAAGTTCCTGCAATTTGCCTTAAGGCACCATGCCATGCGTCCCACTAGTTACGAGAATAAATTTATACCTTTTTGCAATTTAAGAATATAACTCTGTTAAAATAATTACTCGCGTTGTACACATTTTTGATCGGAACGTTTGAGTGCATCGTAAATATTTAACAGTCTTTTTTGCATGCCACACAGTGATCGGCTGTATAGCCGCAGTTGATTTTGTTCATGTTTATTTATTATGGTGGAAGTACAAATTGGTTTCATTCATACTTTTGTAAGTTCGCATTAGTTTCAGCATAAAGTTTCTTCCTGCATTTAGACTTCTTATCGACATCAAACAATGGATAGAGACATTCGATAAACGGAATGGCTGTAATAATCGTGTAAGTCACGTACGAACTCCTGCGTTAGGAATAAAAACATCATTAAGGAGGCGTCGGAGGCAAAAATCTCACAATAAAAATAAATGATATGTACAAGCCAATGACCGATTGGCTTTTTCACATACGAGCGGCAAATCGCCAGCTTACAGCTATTATTACTTCGGCAAATAATAATAAAAGGGGTTTTTATGTGTTTTCTTGACGATCGTTTACACATAAGTGCTCATTATGCACTGGATTATGTTTCTGACACCTGTTTGTCGACTGTTGCTATTATTGGCTGCCGATGATCTATACTGCATGACTTGTGTGTTGTGTGCTGGTACGTGTACGGCACGTATTAGATCCGCGATCTCCTGTAATGAATTATGCACAGTACATGAATTAGTTCCTAAGCGCCTCGGTTATAATTATAGGTGCACTCACGCAAATAGTTCCCACTTAACGAACGGATCAAGAGCAGGCACATCGACTGGAGAGCTTGCAGCTTCTACGTTGAACGAGCGCGCTAACTTCTATCTATCGCTTCACTTACCTCGCTACGGTTTGGTATTATAATGCTTAAACACTACACAGGGTATATCATACATCTAAGATACCGTTGCTTTATAAATTTTCTTTGAACTTTATTTTAATACGAATTCAAAGCGTTTTGCTTATTCGATTTTAGCCCGGTGGAATCACACGCGAGGACGGGTTTGGGCCTGCTGTAATTCAAGCTCTATGCATTTTTAGATGTTTTCTCAATTGTGTACTTTAGTAGTTTTGCTTTTCATTCTTAAAATAAATGGCATACTTTGATGTTCATACATTTTATACAGAGGCGTTCATAGTGCAGTGGCTCGGCTTTGCAACAACAAGGTGTCGAGCTCAAATCCCGTGCTGCGTACCATCTACAAATGTAGATCCAAATATGTCTTTAAGAGGAAATAGCTTTTTGGGCATTGCCGCAATAACATATGTATCACATCACAATTAAAAATATGTAAGAATTGCTGTTAATTATACTTCAAATTCGTAAAAATTACTTTACAACAGTGTTGCAGAACACTATGAATATTTCTGATTGCCGTTCAAATAGTAATAGAACTAGAGGTGCATGAACATCGTGCCTTAAGGCAAATTGCAAGAACTTTCCGTACCAAAAATTAATTTTTTTAAAAAAGTTTCAATTCAAGTCTTTACCAAAAACTAACCAGCACGTCTTAGTTATAGAAATGGGTTGACTCGTGTTACTGAAATCGTCGACGAAAACTTGTATTCGCACACACAGACATACATACACACACACAGATACATACATCCATTTTTCTAAGGTATGCCAAAATGTTCAGAAGCCTTTGACGTGAAGATATAAAAAATTGTCATTTTCGTTTTTCTTGCGATTACTATAATTTACCTTATGGGAAGTTAAAAACTCGGGACTGATTCCTAAACAAACTTACAAGCAATCGGAGCCGTGTTTTAACGAAAACGTACCTGCTGTAAACTTTATATTATTGCGTATGTTGTGCAATTTGTTTTATATGAATTGGAGTGGACATCGAAGAATATACATAAAATATATAAATATATATTATAAATTTCAAAAGGCATTGCGGATTGAACACAGTGTCGTTATGATTTATTAGCATTGTGACAGTTTTTTGAAAAAGAAGTTTGCTGAAATAAATAAAATTTTACTTCAAAATCCGCATGAAGCTAGTGGGTCGCGGGTTGCTCATCTTTGATCTATTCTATTCTTCGACGCTTCAATACGAACTGGCTCATTGTGTATACAAACACAGGCAACAGCCGAGTGGAAAGGGTTAAGTTTGAATGTTTAGTTTGTTGTTGTTACTTTTATAAACTTAGCATTGACACTATTAACTTTTATAGGACGAGTGTTAAATAATTTCCACACAAACCTACGCCATGGACAACAAAAGCGCTGTGGGTACGTCGTTTCTTACGTCGTTCATTGCTAAACCTCATAAGATATGGAGTGTACCTTGTCAATATTAATAATACTTCTAATAATAGCTTTGTATTGAAACGACAGTCTTACAGGTCACGGAACAGATGTTACTCTCGACTGGGTTTGTCCCGCACGATAATATCTGAACACGAATACAGTGTCATTCCTCGGCACCGGATTGAATTCATGAGAATTATTTATTCTCTCATTCAAATACATTATGTTTTTGGTGATACGTTTTACAGATGTTAATTTGAAAGCTCATTTAATGACCGTTATTTAATATATTGTCGGATTTGAATCGAATTACTTGGAAATCTAAATACTAATTATATGAATGGAATGAATGAAATTTGTTTCAGCAATTCTAGTTTTAAACATTTGATTTTTATATATGTAAATAATAATGATTATAAAAGGTTGGATTAATGTTTTTATATACTTACTATTTTGCGTAAAGAAGAATATCCTTGAATATCTTCATAATCATGAAATTTCATTAGTTCTCCGAAATGGTATTTACATGCCCGCTTTGTAAGGAGTTTATATTTATATTAACAATTGAATTTGTCTGAGAAATTCCTCGACGCTTTAACAATATTGACTAAAAGACAATGAACTCTTTTTTCTTGGCGTTCAGACGATCTCTAGTTACAATAGCTTTATAAGGGAAGTTTGCTCCCTAAGCTGAAACTAATCAAAAACTACTCGTGATCGAATAGAGTGGAAAGCATTCACTGCGTCTAACAATAATATGAAATGCTAATGAACTTGAAGGTTATCTATATTGTTATAATTGATTGACTTTGCCGTGAAAAGGCTTTGTGAATATTAATTGCGAAATTATAATCAGTTTTAATTCTGAATTTATGCTGATAACAAGTAAAGAATGGAAGTAAACTATTTGAGTTTTTGAATTGGACTCTAAATATCCATATTCAGAACCAGCCGTTTTGGAGATACGGAGCAAAATGCAAAATCTAGTAGTGGTTTTATACGCGTTGTTTTTGAATGCATTCATTTTCACTCGACTCGATAAGGTTTTATTATATAAGGTTTGTTGGTTTTCAAAAACCGCTTTTAAAAACCGGTTTTTTGGCAAAATTATGGGATTCGAAAACCGGTTTTTTAATGAAAAAAGTCGGTTTTCGCTGTATAAATGGAAAATGACATTTAGTGAATAATATAGCCAAATATAAAAGATAGATGAAAGCGTTTTGATTCTTGAAATCATATCGGTTCAATAGCATTTTATATCTTATAAGTCTGCAATGGTTCTCAATGGTACTCTAAATTATAATTATTCGAATATAATAACCTTGCATTATAGAGCCTGATATCTAAAACCGTATTCAAAATTTAGAGTTCTTATATATAATATAGAGTATGGAGTTAGTACAATTTTCGGAGTAGTTAAGGAGTCATCCATTAATCACGTGAGGTTTTTAGGGGGAGGGGAAGTTTGGGGGAGGGAGGGTAACTCGTTTTTTTTAAAAAAATTCAAATATTAAAAAAAAATCTAATTTTTCGTAACTGAAAATACACGTAATTGGTGGGGGACGGGGTAATTTTGAATATCACCACGTATCATCAGGGGGGGGGGATGCTCCAGTAACCTTAAAAAATCGATCACGTGATTAATGGACGCCCCTTAATAGAGAATCACATACTTCAGTCAGATTAGAGTGGTGATTACAATTTAGACCTAATTTTATTGAGAGCAAAGAATATGATGAAACAGACACATATAACAGACATTCATATAACAATGAATACAACTGAATTATTTCTACTTAGCAAATAAAGATTAATTATTTTGAGCTAATATAATACAAATACTGCTAATTTCTTAGCAAATTAATGCATATGATATATGAAAAGTCATTTTACTATCTTGGACTAATAAGAAAATGTATCCTATCTATTTATAAATGATTTCCTGAAATTGATTTATAGTCCTCAGTAAACTGCTTTGGTGTTCAGACTCTGTAAAGGTATTAAATTCAAATAATTCAATAACAGTATCGCAAGTTACAATATTTTATAAACGTTTTATGCTTTATACAAAACACACCTTCCCCTTTAACAATTCTCAATAAATCGAAATGGCATTTTTCTCACAATGGAACCCGATATTGTAAATTAAAATACAATCGAAACGCTCGCGCAAAAAAAAACGCTCATCGATTACCGCGGTATTATATTTTACATAAAGTGCTCCACTCTTACAAGCACCGAGGAACGTACACCCGATGTATTATATGTGGCAATTTAATCTTTTTGGGTGAATGGTTATTTCTGACGAATTAACTCTTTATGAAGCGATGTATGGTTTAATTACATTATTACAGTCATGCATCTGAACATTCATTTCGAACCCAAGGATTTAATTATGTCGAAAAAAAGCGGATCGAACTTTACACACTAAAGGATGAAGAGATTATCATGAGTATCAATCACGTCCGAATCAAACTTGAAAATGTGTAAAATATTCTCATTTGTGCATTCATGGCCAAATTTATTATAATTACATATTGATAAATATTTTAACATGACTTACATCACTTTGCAATCACATACATTTTGTTATATTGCATACATATAATAACCAAGTTATTTTTATAACAAAGTGTAGAATGTGTTTATCATTCGGCGATTTTTTCGGCTAAATAATTTGCAATGAAAAAGTGGTAATTATTAGTTAGTCCGTAAAAGTACCCAGTTAGGTTAGTCAGTAAAACAATTGAAAAGATCTAAATCCAAAAATAATCGAACCTCATAAAATGTTATGCATTTTTTCATAGATTGTTTATTTTTAGGCTGACAGTATCAAATCCTTTACATAATTTAAATCTGCTATTGTTGATTAGCTTATTTTATATTCATTTCTCGTATTATATTCAGTGGCCAATACTGATAAATGATATAATTCCGGATTTTTCTTTATAAAATTGAGAAAAGAAAAATACATAAAAAATAGTGAGAACTTGCTTTTTCTTTGCGTTTAAAATTTTTAGATAATTCTGCTGAAAAGGCCAGAAAATGAATACCGAAGAAATAAAACTTATAATAATACTTATACTACACAGTACAATTTTATATTTAGTACATTCCATATTTATCAGAATCATCAATTATTATCAAAATCAAGTGATTTTTTTTATTTATTTCTTACTTTTGATCGGCTGGTCATTTAGCCCAAGTGAATAATTAATTTAGGTAATAAATAGAAAAAGACGTATTTGGCATCTCATAATCTCATACAAAATCCTTCAATAATGAAGCATAATAATTTTATTTCGAATATAAATCGAATCGGTCGTATAATAGGTCATCATTTGGACTTTTTTAGTGTTCAAATATCGATTATATGTACAATTTATTTATCACAAAAGTTTCGAATCCGAATCAGGTAAAAGTAGTATTAGAATCATTTTTTCACAAAATGTGTATATTTATTCATGACTTCATATCAAACATTTTAACCAGAAGAGGCGCTAAATTGACAATATTTGTTCGTCATGTGATAAAATCGATATAACAATTGTCATGACAGTCAATTTACATTTCGTTGAAATGAACAATTTAAATTACCATGAAATTGAGTAATATACATATTCGACTACCTTGTTTCTGATCATGCATGTTCAATATTGTTTAGAAGCTTTTTATGGAATTCAGATTTAATTTTCAATTTAAATATATTATAAGGTAGAGCGGAGCTTAAAAGCTCTATCACTATTATCCCAAAAAGTAAAGGAGTAAACATTAAAAATATTAAGAAGTAAAAAAAATCAATGTTACAAGAGAATAATTACAATACCAGATCAAGGTTTATATACAGTGTCATCTTTGTAAAAAATGTGTCCATGAAATTTATATTTTTCATGTACCTATTATTTTGTAAAATCCCTTCAAAATTAAAAATAAGGCATTGTATTTGTTTGTCCCCTAGCTGTCTGGTCATTTTATCCAACCTGGGGGTAAAACGGACCAGGTGACAAATTTTTAAAAGTAGCAAAAAAATCATAGTTCTACAATGATGAATTAACTGGGAATTTTACTGAATATAGCTATATTATACTTCTTGTGTATATAAATAATTAAACACTGAATTAATTACACCAAGTAAATATTTCATACTATGCCAAGTAGGAGCGCTTACTTCCTTTTGTTCAAAAGTTCAGGTTATTTAATCGCTATCGCATTATACCAAACTTTTAAATATTTCTTCTATAAGGTGTTTATAAGTGATCTCTCTCGAAAACTGGGTGTGAGAGGTGTAGTTGATTGTGAGTAGAAAAGAATGTTTAGCGATGTCCGCATTCATGACACGAAAATCTAAAGCCGACTTAAAATCTTGTTAGACACTGACTTACATATACTTACTGATAGACACTTGCGCCATCTGTTCGGACTTTGTTTGAGATATTCTTCCCTTTTCTTTGTTTAAACTTCTTTTGTGTCGTTTTCATTTTGTGATGTGCTTTAGAGTTTTCACAGCTTTTATTTTGTACGGAGTGCAAACATTTATATTTCAAACTCGAAGTTAAATATATCTCGGTAGAAACCTTATGTTGTAACAATACATTATATAAGGTATGTGGAAATCGAATTTTATTGCTTAAAACTTAACGTATTTGAATAATACACAGTTATTAATATAATATCACACTTATTAAATTTTCGTAGGGTAAGTTCTAGTAATCACAAAATTTCGCAAAAACTGCTTTTTTTTCTTATTTTTTGCGTTTTAAGTTTTTCTGAGCATTTCGGCATACCTTAGAAAAAAATGGCTGTATGTGTGCTTGTTTGTTTGTGCGCGTATGTACGTGCGGATACAATTTTTTGTCGGCGATTTTTCTAGAGCACCGATCAGCCGATTTGGATAATTCAAAAAACATTCGATTCCTATTAACGGGAAGACGTGCTGATTAGTAGTTGGCAAAGGCAGGTCCAGTAGTTTTGGAGGTTTGGTGCAAAAACTGCAAAAAAGGCAATTTAGCTTTTAAGAGAATGGAGTATCCGATTTGAATGATTCCAGAAACATTTCACTTGGAAATGAAGAATTGGTTATTCTTGGTTTTTGGGAAAATACATCTGGCGGTCAAAAATGATCATTAGACATATATACATCTTATTATAATTTAGAGAAATTGTAACGAACAGAACTAATGTTTAGCAAGACTACTTTATGAGATTGATACGATGATTTTAGAATTGGGTTCAATTTTATTATTTATTACATATTCAATCCAGATTTCAAACCTAATTTTACTGGCTAATTGGTATTGTTGGCTTTTTTATTTTTCGCAAAGTTAATGTAGATTTTTAACAGGTCATATGTTTTCTATATTATCCTCTATTTCAAAAGTTTATACTATAGCTCCTAAGTTGACATTAATAATACTACATTTAATTAGCATACGCAATTAATATTCTGAACCAAATAATGAATCACACAATATCAAAAACAAAACCCATTATTATATGTGTTTTTTTTTCTCTATAAAATATAAATGCAAATGATACTAGCATTACCATAATTGAGTGCCTCCGTCGCAAACATGAGTGCAGTAAATCAATGACTTTTGAATTATTTATACACTCGGCATCATTTGATTTGTTATTGCCATTGGCTAACAATAATTTTAGACTTATATCGATTTACATTAGATTTATTAGACTTGCAAAAAACTTTACATAGTACATTTTCTCCGGTAACTTGGCGTTGTCGGACTTTGGCTTAAAGTTCGATTTTCCAGGTGTATTAGTATATGATATCCAGACGGGCGCTGGCTTTGTCTGAGCTTTTAATACACAAGATATTGTAGAAAATTGTGATAGCTTGGAGCCCTCGGGAGATAAAAATTTACTTCAAAGGAGATGGAAATAAATATGATAATTTCGACGGTCGTAGGATTAAAATCTTGGTGATGTAATAACTGATGTAGAGTTGGGTTGTAATATATACGTTGCATTTTTAAGGTTACGTAGTATAAGGTGCGAAGATAAAAAATATTTTCATTTCACATGTTTGCTCATTTTGCATAATCTCGTATCATAGACACTGGCACGAACTACATTTAAAGAGAAATGCATTTTTCTTAAGGAAATAACTCGTTTTGAATTTCTGACGTGGTCAAAATTTGACTGCACGAGTGCTTTCTTGTTTAGCACCATTTGTTTAAAACGAATTAAATTCGGATTTTGTTTTTCAATATTGTATTTTAAGAAATATTAACCTAAATATTTCATCTAAGTATTGAGGTAGTAATATTATGAAATAGATTAATTATATTAAACTTCTATGGACGATAGATATGAACACATAGAATCCAATCACGTTTGCATGAAAATGTACTTTTATTTTGTGAAATGGTCGTTTGTGCAAAAATCAATGTAAGTAAATTTATCCATAAAAATATTGAAATTAGTATAAATATATATTTATACACTTTTTCTACGACCAATTTAGGTTGACATCATTGACAATATTTATTTCCATGTTTATTTTTTTAACAGTTATCAATACTATTCTTAGTGTTATCTGATTTTTTGTGTTGTATTTTCCACTACTTGTTAGCTTCATTAGAAGGCAACCCAAATGGTTGACCTTTTTCTTTGTGATGAAATTTTTAAGAATTTTTAATTGTGTGTGATATACTAGCAGTAATGCCTCAAAAGGTCATTTTTCCTGAAAAATATTTGGGTTTATATTGAAAATGGATACAACTGCTACTCAATATCAGGTTGCACGTATCGTGGGATTTGAACTTCAAACCGTGTGGGTGTAAGTGTGAGGCTCTTATCACCTATACCGAATATTTTGTGTTTATTGCCCTATTCAAAACTTGAATGTTTATACAGGTTAGGAAATTCCGGAATTAATTATGAATTAAATATAATGCTAAGATTTCTACCACTAGCAAGTATTTACATACAGGGTATTCCAGAACTTCGTTGAAGTATGTACAAAAGTTCAAACTTGCACAAGTACATTTGCTTTCCAATCAATGTTTTTTTTACTCTAAGCAAGCTTCAAAAAATTAGTTATCACTATATACAGGGTGTCTCAAAATTTAACGTCAAGCCGAAACGGGGTGATACTATTGACGTTAACTATCCAGAAAAAAATTAGAAAAAAATATCTCATATTGCATTGGAAATTATGAGCTTTGAACTATGAATTTTAATTTCTTTAAATTGGTCGTCCTCGAGAGGCCCTCATATAAAAAACGTACTTAAGTGTTTGGCAAGTCATCAGAGTGATGAGAGCATTTAATCAGGATCGTAAAATGGTAATTTTTTACTCGAAATTTTTCAATAATAAAATTATCAAGTATTTTACCATTTTACCATCCTGACTAAATGCGGCAAATGTTAATTAAATTTGCCAACACACTTAGTACATTTTTTAAAGATCTCTTTAAAATACACTTTTAAAGAACTTCTCAAATGATTTTGAAAAATTTAAATTTACAGTTCAACAAGAAGTATAAATTCTTGAAATCTAGGGCAATTATGGTATAATTTTTCACTATGGACCTAGAAATGTTCACCGTTACGGAAAAATTAATAAAAACTAATCACAATAACCGATAAATGGTCATAGTTTCACCCATGCTCTAAGATTATACTAAAAAGCTCATAATTTGCAAATAATGTGATTTTTTTCTGGATAGGTCATAACTATCCCCCTATGTTGGCTTGACGTCAGTTCTGGGCTTATCTTATATAGTGATAACTAATTCTTGTAGCTTGCTTAGAGCAAAAAAAAAAAATAAAAACATTGATTGGCAAGCAATGTACTTGTGTAAGTTTGAACTTTTATACAGACTTCATCCATCATCCAATGCAGTAAAAAGAAATCAGTTATTTTATATATTGCATTTTACTGTATGTAATGAATCAAAAAAATCGTTTTATTAAAATTCGAAATATTCATGATATATTAGCAACAACTTTTGAATAAGTTTAATATTTCACTAGCCCAATAGCGGCCGCTGCAATAACTCTGGCAAGAACGCCAAGTCTCTATAAAATCCACGACCGAGTCAGAATCTTTTGATCGGGAATATACGGCATTCCTTTATTTCTGCTGTTCGGATTTTACCGATGATATATTGGAAACTCGCAAATCCCCAAATCATTATAACTGCTGCCGATGGGAAACTATTTTTCTTTCTTATAGCCCATCGCGAGCGCTTACTGCGGTTTGAAAAACTGCTCGGGATCATTGCCGTAGTACGAATGGGTCTACGATTCTTAAACCGTGACTATCACGTACGAGGCGAAAGTTCAGAGTTTAGGACGTCGAACGTTCTCATCGAACGCTGCCGAAGCATTCATTGTCAGTCCTCTGTCGATGCTGGATTAATCATTAATCATTTAATTACAATTCGCGTCACAGGTTAATAGATAATCTGTTAATCTTAATTAAAAGAGTGCCGTTGGGAGGTTAAGCGGACTAAGAGGCACTCTATTATACACACAGTAATCAATTAATACTCTATTGTTTCAAGGCGTATTATTATTAACACTCATAATATTATTTGCACATATGTTTGCTATCATAAATATTTATATTAGATAGTGCAAGTCCAACAATGTAATCGTATCTTTGGTGGGTGTGGATTTGCACAACTGTCATTTGGATAATTTTATCAATTCATAGAACTCGATTTATAGATAATAAATATGTATTGTGGAACGTCGTTTGTTGACAATGTTACGTAATAACAATTGTTATTGGGTGTTTGCACAATTAAGGTATTTTTGACAAATTACTTCGCCAGGGCCTTAGTTTCTCTACTCGTCCCGATTTTTTCAGATACTCGTCCGGATATTACTTTGCGATTTTTCCAAACTTAGTTTTGCCACTCGTCCCTATTTTTTCAGATACTTGTCCGGATATTATTTTGCCATTCTTCCAAACTTACTTTTGCCACTCGTCCCCATTTTTTCAGATACTGTCTGGATATTACTTTGCCATTCTTTCAAACTTAGTTTTGTCACTCGTTAGGATTTTTTCAGATACTCGTCCCGATATTACTTTGCCATTCTTCCAAACTTTACAAATTACTTCGTCACTTGGTCAGGGCCTTAGTTTTGCCACTCGTCCCGATTTTTTCAAATACTCGTCCTGATATTACTTCTTCCAAACATTACAAATTATTTCGACACTTGGTCAGGCCTTAATTTTGCCACTCATCCCGATTTTTTATAATTCGAGTCCGGATATTACCTTGCCATTCTTCTAACCTTTACATCTACATCTTTATTTTTTGTGATTGTTAAGCGAAATATTTTTTTGCCAATTATCCGATAAAATAGACATGTTATGTTACTTCGGTCTATAATCGTATGAGTTGGTAGTCATGAACTGCTGACAAGCCATGTATTTGCTGTGGGATGAGGCGTTTTACACATAAAACCTAAACTCCAAAAGGCACAAATGTCAAATAACAATTTTATCATAAGTGTAACTTTCTGATGTCTCTTTGATAACACATATGTGAGGTCTAACCCAAGTTAAAATTATGACGTCAGTGCCTTTTGGAGGTTAGATTTTATATGTATAGCCCATAATCTCACAGTAAACAGTAAATAAAAAACCGTCAAAAATAACTTTTTGACGGTTTGTGACTACAAACTTATACGATTATAGACCCGTAACATAACATTGGACCCTGTTTGTCGAAAAGTTTATATAATAATGATTTTAATTTAACGTACTGCCTTGAATATTCTGTACATTTATATTATAGGGCACGTACTATGTAGCTCGTCACAAATGTGAGAGCAAAAATAATATAACCATTTTCAATTACTATTTTACAACTATATTTTCCGATACAGTAAAGAGAGAAGTAGTTATTCATGGTACATTCGAATTGCTACAGTAGAAAATTTTATACTGATAAACAACTTACTTTTATATATGTGCTTGTGCTTATAAACTTACGCCGGTTTCTTTTTCCGCTTAGTTTGAAATTTGCAGTTCTAGCGATACTATAGATTTATGTAAACTACGCTTCGGTTTCGTTCGAATACGACCAAAAAAGAGCCGGTAAAGTTGTCATTTGAACGCACATCCGCAAGTATTCCATACCCACATGCGAGCAATAGTATACAGTTTTCCGTGACTGTATGTATATCATTCATATAACTTCATACAATAAAGAATTTCCTTAATCTCCTAGAATTTACTATTGGATTCGTTCGTTCGTGTGATTGGGTTACCAAAGGTTGCGCAACGTAAGCCGAGTACCACGCTGTTCAATTTTACATTATTGCCGTGTTTTTGCTATTATACATACATAAACTGAATGTTGTGTATTTAAGCGCATGTTTTATTATAGCAACACGCATCGATGATATATACACACACATGTATATATATATATATATATATATATATATATATAATTTCATAAATAATTTACTATCATAAAACAGCCAAAATATTTCTATAGTAGTAAAAACCATTGTTGCAACTAACAAAGTTTTTCAAACTTTGCACACTTCTCTAGAAAATTCAAAACTCGTATTTCGAATATTGCTCGCTCCTTAACGGGCTCGTATCTCGAAGCACTTGTATGCCAGGTCACTCGTAAGTCGTGCTGTATGTTGTACGTGTATATTGTTATGCACTCATGCACATACTTCGATCTCATTTATTATTATGAAATGTTTATATGCAAACTACGAAATATGTTTGATTATTCATTCTCACTTACTCCGTCTGAAATATACTAAATACTTTAACATCAAACGAAATTGGATGGACAAGAATAATAATATTATTTGGTGGCATCGACCCAACAATTATATACATATATGTTATGCTGTAGTATTTAAATATTCATCGTATGAGTCAAACGCGTAAAAATAAATCAAAATTTTAATTATTATTAAAACATTATTTATTCGTGATGCAGTTTGGTAATCGAGTAAGAGAACAGTTTTCATAATTCGTTTACAATGTACAATAAATAAATAATTGATATGTGGTTGAATGAATCGATATTTCATGAAAACTAAAATTGACATTTGATTATCTATTGTCAGCTCGCTTTTGATTTTTTATATTAATTTATTATATTGTGTGTAATATATCAAAAGTCTTGTTCTAGCCACATTATTAAACATGAAATTAAATACGAAATATATTTGATTATTCATTCTTACTTATACTGTAGATTCTTAGCGGTTCATTAAAATAACATACAAACTACGCAAAATATCTTATTACTCGTTCTCCTAAAAATTCTTGTTACATTTTATTAAATCCTTGTTATATATTATTTAATATGAAACTTGTCATTTCTATTTTTCCCGTGTTATCATGAAGTTTTTAACTAAAAAATACTTATCATTGTTATGCATTCCCTAATCAAAAATTCCATATTTGAAGTATCTTTGTTTTGCAATAAAATACCATTCGATGAAGTGGAAATAAATTTTAATGAATTCAAGTACCATGTGATTTTTGAAATTTAATCTATTTATGTAATGTATTATTTATGTAATTATTTACTAATTTTATATACTTGAACATTAAACTAATTTTCATTTATTTTGTTTCAGGTGAGTACCAAAAATTATACCAACTTCATTTTGGGGATGATGGTGAGTCGATGGATAAATTCTGTAATTCTTATATATTTAACCGCTGGAGTTATTTATTTAGGATAATACCAATATTTCTCGATATTGGACATATTAAACTTTTGATCGTCTATCGGCTATATCGTTTTTCTTTCCCTTTACAAAGATATTTTTAGTATCAAAATGAAATTACTGAGCGAGCGGTCCAGCGCTATCGTTTCTGTACGCGGATCAAATAAGATAACTATTCCCATAGTTATAAGATTACGTAAAGGGTAATGCTTTTGGGGAACGGATCTATTTATACCTCTTTTATATCACAAGATTCTAGTTTCAGACGCTATAATCGACACTTTGTCAAGGATATATTTCAATTTACGCGAATCTTTGGAATCAAAAATACACTGACCCATATTTAGTCATATTTTGTTATATGTTGGACAAATGTATATATAATGTAAATGTTTGCACTATTTATTAAATATTTTAAATTTTTCGAATATTTTGATATTGATTTCGAATTTTTGATCGTTTTGTTTCATCGTTAGTGTATTATATTTTATATTTAATAACAAAAATATGGACTAGGAGGTCTGTGTTATCCGATGCACGACTTTCGTGACTCAGTGGTAACGAACACATGTTCGTTGTAGGCCAGATGACTAATTTTATGAAGATACTAATTTAATTTAATTTTTAGACTATCACACTATAAATAAATAAATTTTATTTTAGTTTACAAAATTATACTAAATGCACTCTACATGATTTTAAATTAATACGGCTTATCCACATGTTCTTATATAAATTTAAATTTTTTGCTTACGGTTAAATTTTTTAAAGAATTTTTTTTGTCTAAATTCTAAAGTGAAACCTAGATATTTTTCATAATTAATATATTGCTTTCTATTTATGTACAATATCTAGAAACATTGATTTAATGCATTGTTCCTATTTTGAAAATTTATATTAAAAAATACCTTTTCAAATTAAAAGCCTAATTTGATTATGCTTATTACTTAATTAACATTAATTACAATTATTTTATACAATATTTTTCATAATTAATACATTGTTTTCTGTTTGTGCACTTCATCAAGAATTGAATGCACGCATTGTTTCATAGTTAATTTTTTTTTGTTTAAAATACTTTGTTGAATTAAGAGCTAATTTGATTATTTGCTGCGAGGCTTTGAAGAGGGCTTGAATTATGGAATTTGTTTCCATCACTAATAAATACGGATATAAATAAATATATAGAGTAATACCATATAATATAATGCATTTCAAATATCACATGGTATTTCAATTCATTAAAATTTATTACCACTTCATCGAATGGTATTTTATTGGAAAACCAAGATACATTGTTTTATATTTTAAAAATTTGTGTATAAAATTTATGAATTAACAGCTAATTTGATCATTATTTGCGAGGATTTGAAGAGAGCTTTAATTATGGAATTTGTTTCGATTGCTAATAAAAACCAACATAAATATGTACAGTAATTAGATATAGAAAAACCGCAATATAATCGAGAAAATTAATTCGTTTTTATCTATTGTTAGTGACTGCGAATTTACTTTTCATTGCTGAATTCGTTTAGAAGAAAATTATGGATATAATTAGGGGAGACTGGGTACGGTTGTGCCAGGATACGGTGGTGACAGTCGTCATAACTGAGATAGGGTTCAAAGGGAGAAAGATGAAGTATGCTTATTCGAACAAGTTTCCATTAGATCATTGAGTCAGCCCCCTAATTTAAGATGATTTGTAGACCGCATTAACTTTCAAGAGTCAAATGATTAAACAGATAAAGAAAAATCTAACTTAACTAAGACAAAATTAGGGCGAAAGATGAAAAGAAAGGGAAATTTAATATAAGAAAAAAATGATTTCACGAAGATTTCTTGTTTAAAAAAATATGTTTTGATATTTTATAAGCATATTACCCTATATTTCAGTATTTTCACGTAGACATTGTTCAAATTACCATTTAATGTACTTTTCTCCCAGCTAACTGGTAAATTAACGAAAGTATTGCGGATCATAAAAAATCGTGGCACAACCGTACCCAGTATTCCCTACTCTTAGTTTTCAATATCAACTGCATAAAATAAAATTCAAGTCGCCTGCATATCGATTGCTGCTTAAAATGCATTGACGTAATGCTGTTTATAAATTATGGCCATAAAACTTAATTTAATATACGCACGTTTAAAATTATCAGTGATAAAATATAGTGGCCGGAATTTCAGTATTCAAATTAATAATTGTGCAACTACGTGTTCCAGGAAGCGACGTTCAAGATATTTTACAAATATTGGTCTTTCAAACCATAAAGCCACATTTAACGACGGAATATTAAAGTTTTACATTGTTTAATTTAATCTTTCACAAATTGCTGAGCTTTAACTTGACATGATCCTCTTTGCAACTTTGTACTACCTTCTGCAGTTTAACCTGACATGATCGCAGCATTATATTCAATTACGCTTGGTTAAATGTTAATACGAAGATTGACCTCAATACAAGATGCATTGTGCTCAAGTATCTCTCCGGGTTCGTTTAATAAATGCTTAATGCGAAATTATGAATAATATTTTATTTCGTTATTTCTCCGAAGTGTTGTTCGCCGGAGTCACGATTTTATTTTAACATTAATGATTCCTTTGAGTATAGCAGTTATTGGGCTTTATACATAGTTATGATTATGGGCGGATTACGAGAGCTTAAAAATTAAATTTAACTTTTCAACCATTACTATACATTTATTTTTTATTATTACAAATGCAGGGTTGCGCCGCATATTAATGAGGCTGCTCAGTTAATACGTAATAAATTGGTTTAATACGTAATTGTAAAAGACTTAAAACTTTATGGATTTTATTGCCTAGAATAATTTGAATTTACGTATTGAATGGAAAGAACATTAGAAATTAAACATAATTATTTGAGAGATACTCATTTATTAAAATAAAGTTCCATACATGCATTTGTTTTTAAATTAGTTGATGTTTTACAAACGTTTTTTTAAGTTTGAAGACTCTAAATTACTTCACCCTTATGATCTATTATATTTTATGTTTGAAGAGTTATTTTTAATATAATAATTAGGAATTACAAAAACTAAGCTCTTAAATATTTTTAGATCAAGATACCCAGATTAATAAAGATAACTAGATAAAGAAGAACTGAAAATTGTATTATGAGATTACGATGTTGTAATATTAAATTATAAGGTATTTAAATTAAATATGCATTTAAAACTTCTTTTTTTAAATACTATATATATACATGAAGATGAGTTTAATTACTAATTGTATCTGAACACGATTTTTGATTTCTTTATATTTTACTTGATTTTCTAATAATATATAGGGTGAGACAAAAAGGTCTAATTTGACTTTCAGCAATTGTACTGTCTTCTAAACTAAATGAACTACAAGACTTGACATAACATATATTAAACAAAATATGTTCAGTAATATTCCCAACTAACTCCTAATTATAAAAATTTTTTTTTTTTACTATTTTTCTAAAATTTATCATCTGTCCATTTGCCCATCGACGGGTACGAAGGGACATTTAGGAGGCAAACAGATCCAGCGTCTTTTTTAATTTTAAAGGGTTTTAAGAAATAATAACTACATTATTTAACCAATGTGAAATACAAATTTTATGAGAACATTTTTTTACAAAGATTGCTTTGTATATTACCTTGATCTGGTATTTCGAAAGAAATATTCATCAGCAGATGTCGAATATTATTAATTTATCTGTGTAAACCTGCTTTTTTAAACTCAATCTACATCTTTATTCAGTATTTCTTATTATTTACATATTTAACAATGTAAAATATAAGTTGGACCATTTTACTCTACCTACATGTTAGTTTTTATAGAGATTATATAAAAACTGTTGAATCTAACTTAAAAATAACAATATATATTACAAAACATATGAATAACGTATAGCTAAAAATTATATTCGGGTATCATGAACTAAATACAAGGGCTCAAAACCAAAAAGAAACTAGCAGCCAACATAAAAACGTTTGATATGAATATTGATACTTCGAAAAAAATATTTATCAGCAGATGTCGAATATTATTAATTTAGTTTATCTCTGTAAGCCTGCTTTTTTAAACTCAATCTACCTTCTTTATTTAGTATTTCTTATAATTATATCTTTAACCCATATGTACCCTTTCACTCCACCCATATGTAAGTTTTTATAGAGGTTATATAAAAAACTGTTAAGTCTAACTTAAAAATAACAATATATCTTACAAAACATATAACTTATAGCTAAAAATTATATTTGAGTATCATAGACTAAATACAAGGGCTCAAAACCAAAAAGAATCTAGCAACCAAAAAAAAAACGTTTGGTGTGGATATTGGTACATCTCCTGATAGCGATGTTGTAAGTATTAACTCTTTCTACTCGTATGCCCCTCGGATAACCCTTTCCAAATTCATATAAATCTCGATATTCGCGAGTGGAAAGGGTTAAGATGATGGCTAGTTACACATCTTTTGCTTTCTAGTTTGAAATAGTGTCATAAAAATTCTAACGATAACGATGATGTCATTTTTTAATCACGGATTTTCAAGCCCCACTTTACCCAACAAGTATAAATATATCCAATGCAATTAATTATATAAATTATGTATAGTTGAATTGGGATTGGTACGTCAGTAAATTATTAATAAAGCCTAAAATTAATTTATAATTTATAATTATCTTCTGCAAAAATAAATCATGCGTTGTAATCCTGCGCACATCGTACCCCGCCATTTATCTGAATTTAAAAAAAAAATCTCACCAAATGAAACGGAAACAGCACCGGGAGAAATGCATCAAAATGAAAAAAAAAAAAACAATCAGAAATGTTTGATTTCGTACTGGGTCGCACCCCGAATTGCAGCGTCCATCACACAAGGCTCTCTCATGTTTGACATGATGGCAGTAATTACATATATCGCGCAAGCGTTTAGCGGAACTTTTACAATCGTAACGAGTTTTTAAAGTGTTTCGCAAACCGATGTTTATAGCACAATCGGGCTCTCGGAATAATACTCTCGGCGATGGGTAATTGTACAATCGTTGCGAAAGATAACTCGCCTCGCCTCGCCGCCGCGACTGCCAGCCAGAGATCATGATGCACTCGTCCAAGGGACAGGAGTAAGCAAATATTATATGGACGACGATTTTTTATAACAGCTTTTCTATCTATGGAAGAAAAAGATACATTAATGAATGCGACTAATCCTTAGAGTGGTCGCTTGATTAAAAATAAAATAATTGTTTGCAAGAACGTGGATGTGCATACATTGTTCTCATATAATTCCCTGTAAATGTAGAAAGATTTATAAGGATTTTTTTAATTAAAATATTGTGATGCTTTTAATATATTTGTGCACGATTTTTATATAAATGGGTAAGTGGTTTTATAAAGTAGGGGAGACTGGGTATGGTTTGCCAGGGTACGGTGGTGATAGTCGTCATAACTATACTGATTATGAGATAGGGTTCAAAGGCAGAAAGATGGAGTATGATTGTTCGAACAAGTTCCCACTATTGTTTTAGTCGGTGCCTTACATTAACATGATCTGCTGACCGCATTGGTTTTAAAGAGTTAAAGAAGTTTTAATGTTCCTAGGGACTAAATCTTTAAGGTTACTAGGGACTAAATCCAAACTAAGCTCATACAATAAGCTACTTTTATATAAATCTTTATTCGAACCAATTTGGTGCTATGGTATACAATTGTGGGGCAGTGCTCATAAGACTAACATAGAAAAACAGAATTTCAAAACACATTTTTGAAAATTGCCTTAGGAGCTCCAAAATATGTTCCCAACTGGTCGATTCATATCGACACGAATACTCCTACCATAAATGAAGTGATAACAAAACATCATACAAGTATAGAAACAAGCTAATCAGTCACCCAAATTCATTAGCAAACTCCTTGATAACAGAGAACTATCCAAGAAGATAAAAGAAAGCGCTACTGGATTTAAGCCATCAACTCTTCTGATAAAAAACGAAATACTTAATTATTATTTATAAGAAATTTTTTAATAATAAATAGTTTAAATTATATAATTATCAATAAAATATTGTGAATTTAATATCGAATGGAAAAACAACTACTGAGTTTTTTTTCCAACATGCCATTGTATATACAATTCCTTTTTCGCGGCACTATTGTAAATTCATCAAATTATTGAATGTCATTACTGGACAGTTGTAAATAAAGAGATAATAAAAAAATATTTTAAAATCATAGTGTACTACTTGTATACAGATTACTCTTCTATTTATTTTGCTGTAAGTTGAACATTAGTAGTTATTTACCAGCAATTAATTTTTGCTTAGATAATTTAGCTCAGTCATAATGATGATTTGTTTTAAAAGTGTGCGTTGGATACGGTTGTGACAAATTTTGGGGTTGTAACATATATTTCTTTCTTTTTTGTGAACATTAAACAATAAAAATCTGAACTTAACTAAGACAAATCACAAAAGAAAAAAGTAAAGAGAATTCACAAGAATTCTTGTTACCTTTGTTTAAAAATTATGTTTGTTATATTTTATTCACAAGCTTTTTTAATGTTTATGTGGTGTTGTGTCACATATTATTGTTATTAACGACAATAAAAGTTGTTATTTTTCATTTGGAGTCTAACCTATTATTTTTAACCTATTTTTATGTCTGTCACTACTGACCTCAACCGCTGTCACAACCGTCCCTCGGATGTGGACGGTTGTGCCACTGGTCCGTTTTTTATATGATTTCAGTATATTTCATTTATGACAGTGTTTCAGTATATCCACGTAAACAAATGTTCAAATTACCATTTAATTTACTTTTCTTCCATCTAACTGGTAAATTAACCATATTTCTTAAAAAACTGTTGTATCCAGTCTCCCCTATAAGCGAGAATCTAAATAGAAATATATTACTTTTTATTTTGATTCATTCTTTAAGTGTTTTAAAGACTTATTTATTATTTATTGTTGGAATATTTTAAAATTTTATTCCTAATTGTTATTCTATAGCGATGAAGAATTCTTGCCAATATAAATAATTTTTGTTTGTTTAGTAATATAAGTTTATTTATCTTACCATTATTTCTATAGCCATTAAAATTATTACTGTTCAAATGTTTGTGAATAATTATTTTTATCACAATAATTGTCCGTGTAACTTCACTGACAATGAGTATCATATTTTCTTGATTGCGCATTTACTTCATACAATTTCACACTTTTGCAACAATTATTCTGATACTATTTTCCGTTAATTATGGAATGTTTTGTGCTTATTTTATTCGCTTGGCTGAAATCCATTAGACAGGAAACTTGCTTAATTAGAAGTTAAATTATTGTTATATGCTCTGGTATTTTCAACATTGATCATTATTTCATGAGTTGTTTAAATTAATTTCTAGTGACGTCAGTTTCTCTTTAATTAACAAATTTGTACACTATGTCGAAGCCTGGTAATTACGATTATGATATAACGCGAACGGGGCTTAAAGTCTACGATTAGAAAGGTCCACCATCATTATCTGAAAAACAATTTTTTAGTGATATTATTTTGAAGTAGAAGGTAAAAGATGTGTCACCAGTTCGCAACTTAATTCTTACGACAGTCATTATCAGTAGACACGAAATGTATCAATTTCATGTCAATGGTGTTTTTTTTTAGCTAAATACAATTTTTGAGTATATTACCTTACTTAAATGTTTTCTAAGATGTATGTTTTTTTTAAGTTAAATTCAACTTTTTAAAAAGAACCAACTAAACCTTACATGGGCAAAGGTGAAAAATTAAAAATAGCAATATAAAAGTGGAATAATTAGAAAGGAGTTTCACGAGACAATAATTAATTTAATAGTTATTCGTCCTGTGCTAAAAAAGTATTTAAAATTTTATTATATCTAGGATTACAAAGTCACATTGAGGCGAGCTGATAAAAAGGCTTGCAATGACGCAGTCTTGAGTAGTCACCATTTAGTTTTCATAAAGTTCAGATCAACATGAGTCAGTAGTATTTTAGTTATCAATGGAGTCGTATTTAGTTAATAATATTCAATCGTATTCAATCTCAGTTGTTTAAGTTATATGTAAAGTGTACGAGAAGTCATGAAATAAACAAATTCATAAAACGTCTTCATGTTTTACTGATCAGCTTCACCGATTGGTAACAGCTTTGTTAGTAGCAGGAAGAACTTACATACATGTTTGGTATCGTCGGTGGTATTTGGGTGGTTCCTACAATATATAAAAAATATGTGTGTACGTATTAACATTTATAGTGATTATTATTTTCCAATTACCTTGTGCCTTCGCACCAAATATTGCTGTTCGTCTTATACTTCAAGCTCAAAATCGATATATGTTTTCCATTCTTTCTAAAAACTTTGCCAGCTCTAGTTCAAAATGTATAACCCTGTAAGTAAGCCTGTTTACAATTTATTAACTTCGGCTTGCAATTCTGTTCATTCTATAGGTGTAAAGCCTCGACCATCGGCAAACGCCGATGCACGCGGAAATTTGCAATTGGTCCATTCTCGCGCAAAAAGTACTATTCTCTCGGATAGGATCGAAACAGAATTAATTTCTGGTTCGTGACTACGAAGTCGATCGAATGCGGGACATTAGACTATATAATCCAAACGAAATGTACGGCTAAACCCTCAAGATCGGGGATTCGATTCGATTACCCCAATCCACTTTCTCCCATTATATGCTTGTATATATATATATATATATATATATATATATATATGTGTGTATGTACATTTCCGCAATCATCAATGCATTTGTATACGTATATATTTACCATTTTACCTATATTAAGATTATAGGCAGAAACCAAACCACGATTCCAGCGGACTACAAACACTGGACAGAATTTAAATAGCGTTTTGCGAATAGAGTTATTGTACATAACCGCAAGTTTGGTGGCACGTTTTGGAATTGAATATTTATGCATTATACGTTCTATCTATAGCGAAAAGTTATTCCGTAACTTGCTGCTACAATATTACTTTTTCGTCAAATACTGTGCAGTATGCTTAAAACAAACGTCGCATTGTTTCTGCACCAATAACGGTGATGATAATCATTATTACAATGCGGTTTTAACTATTTTGCAGATAGAGATTTTTAAATTTTTACTTTATTTTGCACAGTGTTAAAAGTATTCAGTTCATATCAAAATGTAATATGTATAAAAATAAACGTACTTCAAGAGAGCAGTTGTGAGCACCTGTTTTATGGCATATTATTTCATAATAAATAATTATCATGATCTTTATTATATACTCTCAATTTGAGCATTTACTTAAAATGATTATTCATAAGTAATTTTATGGTTATAATTACTTGGTATATAGTAATAGTTGGAGACTTGTAATTAGTTTGAGACATAATGAAAGAGACATAAAAATTTAATAAAACGACTATAAGAGCATAAAAACAATTAAAAAAATCCTAGACAATTTAAAACTATGTCTACAGAACACATCAACACTTTGAAACACAATATAGATTTTTTTAGCCCAACTTCAGGGAATACTGGGTACGGTTGTGCCACATTTTTCAGCCATAATTTTGTTAATTTGCCAGTTAGTTGGTAGGTTGAAAAGTGTATTAAAGGTCTACAGATCATGTTAATGTAAGGCACTAACTGAAAGCAATGGAGGGAACTTGTTCGAACAATCATACTTTATTTTTCTTTTTTTGGATCTCAGAATCAGTATAAACCATATGCCAGATGACACAAATTTCGTCTATCTAGATAGTATTTTCAAATTTCTTCTCCAAATATTCATAATTCAGTCTCAGTAATGCCCTCTTATTACTTATTACGATTACTTTTGATTATTTTTATTAAATTATTTCTGAATATAATATTGATGCTTCTGTAACACACAGCGATATATACGATGCGATATTTGGCGATTTGATGTGAAAACGAATTATATTCACGTGTGTTTAATCCCGCCGTAATAAATAAATGTCAATATCGCCAGCGCAACAGATTTCACAGAACAACTGGTGCGGAATCTCAATGATTTAGTTCCAGCAATCGCGCGATTTACACAAGATAAACATTGCTGTCAATGTAAATATTCAAAACGGTCGAATTGACTCAAATCAATGTATACTTGCTCCCAATTGTATATCCCGAAAACCCCAACATAATAATTAAAATTAATTTCGATGTTCGCAAGAGGTTACGAAAGGGTTGAAATAGTATGAAACAAAGTAATCGACACGAAATTCAATATTTGAGTTGTTAGCTGGAAAGTTCTGATCCCTTTTAATTTGGGAACTTCTTTATTTTTATTGAGAGTTATTTAATATTTTATTTTAATTGCTATATTTATACTTCGAAAGTTGATGATTACTGGTTGTATAATCATAGATAAATGTTGTTTTTGTAAGTTGATAATAGTTACTTTTCACTTATTTTAGAGAATTTCACTTGCTACCTTATTTCATTATTTTTACTTGATAATCCAAATAGTTGAATACAATGATAATCAAAGTTCTTATATACCTCATACGTGAGATAAACTTCGAAACACTATTTACCTGCACTATTTCGTTTTCAAAAAAATGCCATGAAAAAGTGTTTGAAATCTAGTTAGCTTATATAGAAAGAAGTACTACAAGTATTCTAGTATTCCAGTTCAGTGCTACCTATTTTGGTTCCTGATGCAAACATTCTCATCGAAAACTTTTACAATATATGTTTCTTGTAATATTCAGCAGTGGAAAAACGCTGTAGATTCTAAAAGGATTGTTGACAAGATATTTTACAAACTAGATCTGCAAACTTCTACTTCTTTCGCTCACGTGCTGCGGCTTTTATTTAACCTTTTTTTCAATATTGAAGACTTGGATCAAAACCACAAGGAGTCACATATTTGTTAGATATGGTAAAGGTCTTTTTCGAGCGTTTCATGGCTTTTTGATGAATAGCAAATGTCGGCAGTTTCGTAGGATATTGTTCTTGATTTGTTTTCTTACTTTGTCTATAGGGATATTTATGATGCTTTATTATATATTTTATGGGCATCATTAGTTTAATGAGCATTGTGCAATATTACAATAGTCTAAAAAATGAATGTTATAAATCGAGAACAAAATTTTATTTTTGCAATTCATACATAATATAATGACATCAAATAAAATAGGTTAATCATTTCAAATGTAGAAATACGCAATTGTAGCAACTATTATATAGAAAAATGTTTTTTTATACAGGTAACTGTTAGGAGAATTAGAACAAAATGTAGATTACATATAAAGAAATTATAAATAACGAAATAATATACGTAATTTATTAATCTGTGAAAAATAAAATTAGAAATTTATAAATGGCTCCCTGTGAAGCTCTTCATTATTCATACATGTATGTGTATATACAAAAAAATAATAGTGTAGTTTTTTTATATTTTTGTGCTGAGTTACCTAATACTAGCAAGTTCTAATATGGCAACCCAATGTCTCAATGTCTCAATCTCTGTTGAATGAATTATTATTGCAATTTTTATAATAGGGCGAATATTTATTCATGCAGCAACGCCGGATCAGGCAATTTTCACGTAGAAACATATTGATATTTATATTTTCATGTGGAAACCCTTGTCACTACTGCTTGGCAACAGACTGCTCCAAGCGAGATCGAACCCGGGACTTCTGATTCAGGTCTAGTCGTTCCAGCCACTTACATACAAGCAAGTCCAAGAGTGTTGTAATAAGTATATTAAATATCAACATTGAGTTTTAATTCAATACTTTGGACAAAGAGTACATTAGTTCATAGATACGTTGTTCTTTTTTTTATTTTATTACCTTGTCCAGTGCTCAGACTTATTTAACAAGATGGTTCCTTGCACGTTTGTTCTGAAAATTTTATTTAGTATTGTTTTGTATGAACATGTATATTAATTAACTTTCTATTTTTACTGAATCTGATAAATCACAGTAAATTTTGTACCTGAAAACTTAATTGCTTCTCAATCCGTCGACTAGTAATTGTTAAACAACGCCATTCGTTAAGGGTTGAATACCTGCTATAATTTTAATATCAATGAGAAATAAAGCCTTAATAACTGTAACAATATAAATAAAAATGACGTGTCATGAGGGGCCAATCTAAAGACCAGTAAAAGCTCGGATGAAGCGAATTTTCACAAGTTGATCTGTAATTGAATACTGTATTCAGGACCCGAAATCGTAAAGTCGTCGAACAGCTATGCCGGTGTAATGCATACGGCATGCAATTGCACCGAGAGCACATAACAAACAAAAGGGAATTCTATTGTCATGTTCGGGAATATTTTATCACAGCCAGAGAGCAGTCTCTGGCTCGTTCGGAAGATTCTTGTTGTCGCTTCTACTCTCCGCCAGTGGAGTTGCTTAGCAAGCGACGCGCCGTGTGTTATTACGATTATTGCTTAACGCTAACATATTTGCTAGAGAACTGTGTTTATGTACACACGGTTCGTGGAGTTGTTTTAGCTATTTCGCAGTTTAATAGCGCCAAATAACATGCATTTTCCTAATGAGTGCTGCTTGCACGCGCCGACTAGCGACGTTTAAGTGAATCAGATTAGTATTACTTCGGCCATATGTCCGGAACGTGATCGTAATGCATAAAATTCGATAACCGAACAAACGTTTCATTAAGGAAAATATGGTGTATTACGATATTGCTTTGGTTACACGACTTACTACCCTGCAACACTTTTGTAACGAATGATGGTATCATATCATGGAAATTGTCGTTGGAAGAGTAAAATATGCTGCATTTTAAAATAAGCAACAAACCAACAAGTAATTATACTCGCATGCGATATGATTATTAGTTCGCTTATATTTATAATTCCATAAAATTGCATGTGCCATTAATGTCCGCGAAACGAACTAATACCAGATTCTCACTTAAGTGCCAAATCATTTATATTTATAACTATACTATATATTAGGTTGTCAACTAAGCAAGTGCGGATTTTTGTTAGAATATCAACAAATAATTCCATGGAAGTAAATAACTTCAATCTAAAATGCATTATCGATTTTGATCACTGACTTTTTGTCATCTTTTTGACACCATCATCATTATAGATTTTTTTTATAATTTAAGGAGTTATGTAAAGATTGAAACTAAAAATAATCAAATGACGTAAGGTCAGGACTATGATGGATGTGGAGAAACAATCCTACCAAACTCCAATAATTTTAACATGTGGCCAAGGATATGTGATGTCACTAATAGAATAAATCACTGTTTTATTTTGCCAATTCAAGCTGATTTTTTTCAAATGCATTGTTTAATTTCGTTAATATAATGGAACTAAATAACTTTAATCTAAAATGCATTATCGATTTTGATCACTCACTTTTTGTCATATTTTTGACACCATCATCATTATAGATTTTTTTTATAATTAAGGAGTTATGTAAAGATTGAAACTAAAAATAATCAGATGGCGTAAGGTCAGGACTATATGGTGGATGCGGTAAAAAAATCCTACCAAACTCCAATACTTTTTGACGAATGGATAAGGATATGTGATGTCACTAATAGAATAAATCACCGTTTTGTTTTGCCAATTCAAGCTGCTTTTTTCAACCGCATTGTTTAATTTTGTTAGTTGTTTAATGTAGACAGCCGAATTGAATGTTCGGTTGGTGATAACAGTTCAAAGTAGACAATTCCTTTCTAATCAACTTCTACTGGACAACCAGAGCGTTTCTCAACTTTGAGTGAAAAATCACCAGAAGGGACAAATTTTGACACTTTCGACTTTTTAAGGCTGTATCACCATAAGGAGCCTGTCCAGTTAAGGACATTTAATAAATTTGTGGATTTTACAATTGTTGGTCGTAAAGGGACATTGTATGTTGGATAAAAACTCAATAGTTGTTTTCCCATTCGTTGTAATAATAACCATATATTATTGATAATTATATAATCTTAACTATTTAGTTATAAAATAATTTCTTATAAATAATGACTAAGTTATTTCAATTTTTATCAGGAGAGTTGATGACTTAAATCCACTAGCGCTTTTCTTTTCAACTTTCTTCGATAGTTCTCTGCTAGTGAATTTGGGTAACTGATTAGCTAAAAACAAAATATGACAAAATTTTTCGATTTTATTTTTCATCTTTCAACGAAAACTACACAATCGATCAAAAAACTGTACAGATTGACTGCTGAATTGTCTACTGTCTAATAACAAAAAGCATTTGAAATTTGAACTACATTAGGAAAATTAAAAATTAAATTGAAATTATCTACGAGTGGAAGCCGCACTTACTTAGTTACCAACCAAATATTTATTGAAGTACAATTTTTTTTTCGATCGATTCATACAATCTAAGTTAAATTCAAAAATGCCTAATGGGTTATGTTTTTAGTTTCATTTTTTGCTTTGATTGCTCAAATTATCTATGGTAAATTTCAATGTTTTACCATGTTGTGAACGCGCGCACTACCCAAGCACTGTAATGAATAGGTGACTATAGATGATATGTAGTTTGCGGTTCTGGGATGAATTTACTAGGCGATGTAGAATTTGTGGTGACATCGACAAGAATTCGATAAATCCGATTTACAACTAAACTCAGGGACAGGTATGTTTTCGTCATTAGAAGCGGTGAACATGGCTCATGTGATACCGTCGCGTACAGGGCGAATATATGTAATTAAGAGGCATTCATTTCACTACGCCCGAGGAAAAGTATTCACTGAGGTCCTTTTGCGGCACGATTATATTTTGCGCCGAATATTCATTTCTCGTTATCCTTTTATTAGTATTATTAATCTTGTTTTTTATGTTTCTTCTTGTCCTTTAAATAATTCCTGAAAGAATTGCGATTTCAAAATTGATTTCATATATATATGTACGCAGGTGTCTTTTTCATGTATAGTTTAGTTATTCAATTAATTTTGGAATGATATACATTAATCAATATAGAAGTTCCCAATCAAAATTAAATTAAATTTATCCAATTATCATAGCAACAAAACGAATTATAATTGGAATTTACATTTTATATATTAAATGATATAACTACCAATTGCAATTTTACTATGTATAGATAGATACAATGATTGTGAACAAATTATAATTAAATATAATTTCAAGTACGTCAAATTTATTTTTACTTGTAAATTGTAATTTTTGAATTACTATCGATACCATTATATGCTGATATTTATCTAAATAATTTTTTGCATAACCTTTTGTAAATCCAATAACATGTGGATAAAAGTCTAACGTGTTTGTATTTACAGAGTTCTTTTTTATTGGTTGTGTTAGCGCTTGGATGAGGGTGTCGGACGTTCTATAGAGGAAATGCTTCCAGTGCCACAATAGTGTACTTAATGAAATAACGCAATAAGAACAAAATAAACAATTAAAAGAAAAGTGCGGAAAAGCTTTATACGACATTACGTAGCGGTTTTATAGTTAGCTTCACTTTGTATTTTAATGAATTGACGATCATTTGCAGTACGTCAACTTACGGAAATGGCAATTTCTAAGTGCTTTACTTATTGATATAGACCCGATAAAACAGTTTGTCGTAAAGTTTACAATAGAAAGAACCAGCGAACTCGATCAAGGCTTTCACAGTTGTGTAAGGAAATAAAATCTCATGAATTTCGCTGTACACACATATAGGTACACACACAGGCGTAGAATGAAATACCGAAGAAATTTGTTGGGGCGTTTTTCTTTCAGGAACGAAAGTTTTACGAGCGATGAGCGTTTCGCACGGAATGTTTCGCGAACGAAGCTACGTGAATTGTATACTGGCCCCGTCTGTGTATTAACATGTATCGACCTCGCTAATGTGACACAAACACGTCGACACGCGGCCTTCCATTAGCATTTGCTAGGCTGCGATGTTACTTTCATTAACTAATACATTCCTGTCAACGTCGACTTTTTTGAACAATGATCTCGCGCAGGAAAGGAAACGCAGCTTGTAATTCGCAGTTTAACCAAGACATTTATAACCGGCTTAAACTGAACTTATTATATCACAGTTAGTTTTAGTATAAGTTGTTACCGTTTTTTAGAAAAGCTTTTCCGTTGAATAGAATGACCACAAAAGAGAAAAGACCACAAACTCAGTGCAGTTCGGATGGGGTTAAATGCGCCACGAGTCGGTCGCAGGCGGCTCCGGTGTGAGGGTGTTGTTTGAGAGAGTTATAGTGCACTTGCACAGCCGTGCATTGCGTGCTGAGCTCATCGCCTCCCGACCGCCTCCCGTCCTCCTCGCGCTCTTTCCGCCGCCGAGCCAATATTGTCGTGTGGTCGACGGTAGTTGCCTAATAAGTACAATAATGGATTTGAATTGCGGCGTGTGCGTTTGCAGCAGACCCCGCGCTCTACTTGTCTCTGAAGTGCGTGCACTCGAAACCAATTCAGTGAGGCTTGATGCCGCCCGACGCGATTCGCTACTCTTAACCCGCATCGAACGGGGTTCCAGGACTCTACCGCCGTCGCCGTTTTGCTTTGCCCGTTGTCGCCACTGTAGTTCTTACGATTAGAAAAATTTTAGAATTTTATTCAAAACATTATTTGGCCATATTTTACAATATTTACTATCAGCGTCTTAAATGATCGATAAACTATGCTATTTGCCAAGATGCTTTCATTATCCATACGTTGAGTGATTGTAGTTGTAATAATTTTTAACTATTTTTTGAGAGACATACTTATTCGATTCCATACAGACGTTTTACCCTACTTAAGTCACCCTACTTAAGAATAGAAAAGCCTTGCAATAACGCGGTTCAGTTTGTTTTAGTTGAATCATGCAATTGAGTTTAGTTATTTGAGTCATGTAGCTTAGTTATTATAGAAATGAGTTTGTAGAGTTCAACTCAATTAGTTATAGAAATTAGGTCAATAGTTATGGATAAATAGTTAATAGTTTATAGGCAGTTAATATGCAGTTCAGTTTCAGTTTATCGGTGGTTCCAACATATTATTTGGTGGCAGCGGTGAGATTCCAACATTTATTTTGGCGTCAGCTGTGCGATTTCAAAATGAGTTCGGTGTCATTAGTGGGACCTCTACGAGTATCGTATATATCTTGGTGTCTTTGGTGGTTCCAACAAACACACACACATATATACTGTATGAGAATACTGTATTTCATAATTATTAATTAAATAAGCTAAGGATCTATATTCATTTTAAGGTAATAACACATGATGTTTGAATCATGTAAAAGTTGCTTTGAATTCAATAATAATTCGCTTATTATCCTACACTATACCAATATAGAGATAGATATTTAAAATAGACATTAAATTAATTTACGTAATTAGTGATTATATTATTGGAATTGAATTTGCGCTTTGTGCAACTATGTAATTATCCGTTAATAAACACGCTGCGGTTTCTATCTCACAAGGGATTTACGATTTTCATAACATCATTGTTGCGAAATACTTTATGGCAATTGTAAATATTGAGCAATGGCAAAGTGCAGAACACTGAAACTCAATAAGCGGGTCAAATACTATTTTCCGGCTTGTGTGTATAGTTATTTATAAATTACTTTATTACATTTTTATTTAATTCAGCACAAAACACGCAATCCACAAAAATGACTTGGCATATGTTTTCTATATTCAAAGTATTTATTTATGCTGATTTATGATATGCAGTTGTTCTGTGTATAAAACTTCAAAATATTATAGTGGTACATTTCGCAATTTCTAGCCACTATGTATTTTATTCTTTCTCGTAACTATGCACACGATCTCTTATACGTCAATTTCATTTGAAATAACAAGATGAATTTATTATTGCCGCTTCATCGAATGCATGAAGTTTATATATCTGTTGGTTTTACTTGGAAGAATTTTCGCAATGTCCAAAGATTTTGAGTTGGTACTACATTAGACTATAATATTCTGGTCGTTTGAAACAATGTTTGCTTCTTTGGCACTTTCGATGCAAATTCTTTATATATATGCAATATATATATATGTGTGTGTGTGTGTGTCTGTGGCTGTGTATATTCATATATATTATGTGTGTATGTGTTTAGTTGCTTACTACATCTTTCTTATCTTCAACATCATATATAATATTAATGACTTCCTTGTCCGAATCTACTAATGACTTTTTGCGTAGTTCACTACGTTTGAGAAAATATTGAATCAAATGAAAACATCACCGTATAAAGTTTTTTGACTAGTTTCTTTATTTTCTATGTGGTCTTACGGCCATTGAAAGATCAGTGGAGTAGATTTGTTAAGGATATTTGAAGTGTTCTTATGAAGATCCCAAGTGAAGTATTTTAATGAAGCATATTATTTTAATTTATTTGCGTTAAAATAAAATGAGTTCATTAAAATGAATGTCTATACGGTTTGGTGTGCGAACAGATCATAAAATAAATGTACCGTGATCATGACATGGATTGACTACATATAAACGTCATATAATGGAAATAAATCCAGAGCAGTATAGTATGTCGTAAAAGTTGTCATTGTGAAAATACAACGGGGACGGATATCGAATACACTTCATAGTTTATCGGTATTTTATTTATTTGTTTTTATTTTCTTTTTTCGTATAGCTCAGAGCTAACTTTTTTTACGATACGGCAAATGTATATTTACATAAATTCGAGCAATCAGTTTATCTGTATATTGCTATGGCAGTTCTCTTGACCCGTGTTATTTTGTCCTCCTCCGGGAGCAACCGTTCTTTGCTGACACAACTCACAAAGTTCACACACACACGCCGTCCAACCCGTCCAACCCGTCTACAAGGCATGCACACAATCTTATATACAAGTTATTCAGACGTCGACGTGTATGCAAGCAGCCGGGGTTGATTTTCCTTCGCATTTTTCCCATTTCCTTATGTTCGCCAACTTAATTTCAGTGTTCGTATTCATCGGTAAGAGCACGTCCGAACGGTAAAGACTCAATTCTGTAACGATTCCAGAAGGGCCGTTCCGGAACTACACACGGGACACGGAATGTTAACGGTCTTATTACAATCAGGGATGGTATTTTTAGTTCGTGGTTTCTTTTGTCATTCTCTCATCTCCATTATGTATTATTTTAGAATCGTCGCGTAATAGTAAAAATCATATTTTTTTCTTCTAATTTGTTGTGATGTTCTCAGGCGCAAACGCATTTCGTGATACGAGGCTTTTGTTTCATGCATCACGGACTTGAACTTATTTCTACATACTTCTGGTTATATATGTACAGTCTTTGTATTCGTTGGTTTCCCTCATTTTAACAATTCTAAAGCGTTATCATGCCCCCTTAATGGCCACCGTGCGCATATAGAGAATAATGAAAGAAGCAATTCATTGTAAATAATATCTATGCTGAAGCTTTGCTCTGTCATATCTATTATTTGCATGAATTATTGCGAACGGAAATCTTTGTTCTTGTTTCACATTCCTACTGTTAGAGACAACTCTCAAGCAGGATGCACTTGCCAAATTTTCCTGGCTGCGCGATTCATTAATGAACCAGTACAAAGTTGAATCGACGATGCGGATGATTGTGAGATTTTTACTTATGTAGGGTAGAACGGGGCTTAAAGTCTACCTCCAACGTCTCAAAACAAGCAAAGTTAGGAATTTTTTAACAATATTGGAAGTAGAGAGAAAAAGATATGTAATTTGTCATCGCCTTTAATAAAGAAGAAACTTGGCTATAAGAACATATACTGCTATGTTTGAAAACTTGTAACAAAAGTATTTTCTTGCAATGTTAGTTTGTTTGGTTGTGAGTACTGTTGTTTAGTTACGAGACTTTAAGGGGCACGACTAGTGTGGAATTTTCAAAAAAATCGAATTTTAAATTTTTCCATATTTCGTTAGGTTCTACCTTTAAATCGATATCTTAAATAGTTTTTGAGTCACATCCATTTATGGAGTATATACAGTATATAGTATAACGATCATTTAATCTTTAAACGCGTTTTTCTCGAAACAGCATTTTCCGAATTTGCTGCAGTGATTATTCAAAAACAAATGATCCGATCACCATCGAATTTTTTACATGTTCTATGTATAGTTCTCTGTAAAATGAACGATCGGGTCAAAAATCCAATTTGGCAGTCGAAAAACGACCAAAAGTTTGGGTAAAATTCGACTTTTTTTAAAAAGAACGCCGTCATTTTGTCAATTTTTTATTTTATTCTTTATCGTAGTTCATTTTACAGACAATATTATCTAGTTTAACGAGATTTTTTTTCTAAATTTCATCCACGTAGAAGGCCGGAATCACTGCAGCAGTGAAGGACCTTTTTTTGACGCGCCGTTGGAGATCGACGATAACTAAAAAAATATTACTTTTTTCTTCAAAAATTTTACTATGTATTCTTAAAACGCGTATAAATATATTCCTAAAATTTTGAAATGATTCATAAAGTAATTTTTAATATAAATTCCAAAAATCACCCTTTTTTTAGGCGTTTACACTAGGTGTGCCCCTTAATTTAAAATAATTTTTTAATATACATTATTTATTTGTTTTATAAGATGTATTGTTAATTTTAAGTTAGATTCAACGGATGTTTCTATATAACATCTATAAAAGCTTACGTGTGGGGGGGGGACAAATAGAACCAATTTAACCTTTACCCTGTTAAAGGTATAAACAATAAAAAATATTAAATAAAACAATAAATCTAGGTAAAAAGACAATTTTAGAAGAAATAAATTGATAGCTATTCCAACTTTCCTGATAAATATTTTTGACGAAATACCAGATCAAGGTTATATACAGTGTTATCTTTGTCATTTCGTAAAATCCCTTTAAAATGAAATTAAAACATTAGATCTGTTTGCCCC
>NW_020536659.1:65836-100849 GCF_003426905.1 Ctenocephalides felis
AATATTTACCCAAATATTTTACCTAATATTGGGGTAGTAATATTTTGAATAAATATTGAACTTTTATGGACGATAGATATGAACAAATACATTTCAATCAGACATGCTTTGAATTAAAATTTATTTATATTTTGCTAAATAGTCGTTGTGAAGAAATCAAAGAAGTAAATTTTATGGCGTTTGAAAAGCATTTCATTATAGAGTGTTCGATAACAATCTATAAAAACTATTGAAATCACTATAAATATATATTTATACACTTTTTTCTACGATCTAGGTTGATATCTTTGACAATATTTATTACATTTTCTTTATTTTTTTACAGTAATCAAAACTATTCTCAGTGTTCTTATTTGTTGTATGTATTTTCGACTACTAGTTAGCTTCATTAGAAGGCAACCCAAATGGTTGATATTTTCCTTTGTGATGAAATTTTTAAGTATTTCTAATTGTGGTGTGATATACAAGCAGTAAAGCCTCAAAAGGGTCATTTTCCCACATATTTAGGTCCTATTGAAAATTGATACAACTGCTACTTAATATCAGGTTGTACGTAGCGTGGGATTTGAACTTCTAACTGTGTGGGTGCAGGTCTATAGACATAGACCTATATTTTGCGGTTACTGCGCTATTTAATTTTTTATCTTCCCGTAGGGTAAGTTATAGAAATAGAAAAAAAAATTTACGTTTTAAAGGTTTCTGAACATTTTGGCATGCTTAGGAAAAGTGGATATATGTGTGTGTTTTTGTGTGCGGATAAAAATTCTCGCCGACGATCTTGGGATCACGGATTAATCGATTTTAATAATTCAAAAAACATTCGATTTGTGTTTTTGGGCAGAGTGCTGATTAATTTTTTGCAGAGGCAGGTTCCGCGGTTTCGGAAAAAAGTAAAAAAATCATTTGGCGTTATTATTATTATATATTTTATATACATTTTAATAAGTACAAATTTTGTTTACATTTCTATGGGGGGTTTCAAAGCTATGTTTACCCGATAGACTGCGACGCGGCGCTTACGAGCTTCCATATTTTGTCTCTAAAACAGCTACGCAGCTTTGAAAAATAGTACAAAAATATCAAGAAGGTTGTTTTTACTTGATGCTTCTGTCTTGACAAATTTAATTAAACTAATACAAATTTTGTATGGGAAATGACAAATATAATGTTGAGATTTTTACTACTAGCAAGCACATATTTATTGTGATTATTCTTGTAGATCGCCTACAACAAGAAAAATAATAAAACCATTAATTGGCAAAAATGTACAATTGGATGTTTGAACTATTATACAGATTTGACAATGGTTCAAATCAATGAAAAGAAATCGGCTATTTCATATATTGCATTTCACTGTATGTAATGAATCAAAAAATCCTTTTATTAAAATTCGAAATATTCATGATATATTAGCAACAACTTTTGAATAAGTTTAATATTTCACTAGCCCAATAGCGGCCGCTGCAATAACTCTGGCAAGAACGCCAAGTCTCTATAAATCCATGACCGAGTCAGAATCTTTTTGATCGGGAATATACGGCATTCCTTTATTTCTGCTGTTCGGATTTTACCGATGATTATATTGGAAACTCGCAAATCCCCAAATCATTATAACTGCTGCCGATGGGAAACTATTTTTCTTTTCTTTATAGCCCATCGCGAGCGCTTACTGCGGTTTGAAAAACTGCTCGGGATCATTGCCGTAGTACGAATGGTCTACGATTCTTAAACCGTGACTATCACGTACGAGGCGAAAGTTCAGAGTTTAGGACGTCGAACGTTCTCATCGAACGCTGCCGAAGCATTCATTGTCAGTCCTCTGTCGATGCTGGATTAATCATTAATCATTTAATTACAATTCGCGTCACAGGTTAATAGATAATCTGTTAATCTTAATTAAAAGAGTGCCGTTGGGAGGTTAAGCGGACTAAGAGGCACTCTATTATACACACAGTAATCAATTAATACTCTATTGTTTCAAGGCGTATTATTATTAACACTCATAATATTATTTGCACATATGTTTGCTATCATAAATATTTATATTAGATAGTGCAAGTCCAACAATGTAATCGTATCTTTGCTGGGTGTGGATTTGCACAACTGTCATTTGGATAATTTTATCAATTCATAGAACTCGATTTATAGATAATAAATATGTATTGTGGAACGTCGTTTGTTGACAATGTTACGTAATAACAATTGTTATTGGGTGTTTGCACAATTAAGGTATTTTTGACAAATTACTTCGCCAGGGCTTAGTTTCTCTACTCGTCCCGATTTTTTCAGATACTCGTCGGATATTACTTTGCGATTTTTCCAAACTTAGTTTTGCCACTCGTCCCTATTTTTTCAGATACTTGTCCGGATATTATTTTGCCATTCTTCCAAACTTACTTTTGCCACTCGTCCCCATTTTTTCAGATACTTGTCTGGATATACTTTGCCATTCTTTCAAACTTAGTTTTGTCACTCGTTACGATTTTTTCAGATACTCGTCCCGATATTACTTTGCCATTCTTCCAAACTTTACAAATTACTTCGTCACTTGGTCAGGGCCTTAGTTTTGCCACTCGTCCCGATTTTTTCAAATACTCGTCCTGATATTACTTCTTCCAACATTACAAATTATTTCGACACTTGGTCAGGCCTTAATTTTGCCACTCATCCCGATTTTTTATAATTCGAGTCCGGATATTACCTTGCCATTCTTCCAACCTTTACATCTACATCTTTATTTTTTGTGATTGTTAAGCGAAATATTTTTTTGCCAATTATCCGATAAAATAGAAATGTTATGTTACGGGTCTATAATCGTATGAGTTGGTAGTCATGAACTGCTGACAAGCCATGTATTTGCTGTGGGATGAGGCGTTTTACACATAAAACCTAAACTCCAAAAGGCACAAATGTCAAATAACAATTTTATCATAAGTGTAACTTTCTGATGTCTCTTTGATAACACATATGTGAGGTCTAACCCAAGTTAAAATTATGACGTCAGTGCCTTTTGGAGGTTAGATTTTATATGTATAGCCCATAATCTCACAGTAAACAGTAAATAAAAAACCGTCAAAAATAACTTTTTGACGGTTTGTGACTACAAACTTATACGATTATAGACCCGTAACATAACATTGGACCCTGTTTGTCGAAAAGTTTTATATAATAATGATTTTAATTTAACGTACTGCCTTGAATATTCTGTACATTTATATTATAGGGCACGTACTATGTAGCTCGTCACAAATGTGAGAGCAAAAATAATATAACCATTTTCAATTACTATTTTACAACTATATTTTCCGATACAGTAAAAGAGAGAAGTAGTTATTCATGGTACATTCGAATTGCTACAGTAGAAAATTTTATACTGATAAACAACTTACTTTTATATATGTGCTTGTGCTTATAAACTTACGCCGGTTTCTTTTTCCGCTTAGTTTGAAATTTGCAGTTCTAGCGATACTATAGATTTATGTAAACTACGCTTCGGTTTCGTTCGAATACGACCAAAAAAGAGCCGGTAAAGTTGTCGAAGCCGCGGAGCCATTTGAACGCACATCCGCAAGTATTCCATACCCACATGCGAGCATAGTATACAGTTTTCCGTGACTGTATGTATATCATTCATATAACTTCATACAATAAAGAATTTCCTTAATCTCCTAGAATTTACTATTGGATTCGTTCGTTCGTGTGATTGGGTTACCAAAGGTTGCGCAACGTAAGCCGAGTACCACGCTGTTCAATTTACATTATTGCCGTGTTTTTGCTATTATACATACATAAACTGAATGTTGTGTATTTAAGCGCATGTTTTATTATAGCAACACGCATCGATGATATATACACACACATGTATATATATATATATATATCATATATAATTTCATAAATAATTTACTATCATAAAACAGCCAAAATATTTCTATAGTAGTAAAAACCATTGTTGCAACTAACAAAGTTTTTCAAACTTTGCACACTTCTCTAGAAAATTCAAAACTCGTATTTCGAATATTGCTCGCTCCTTAACGGGCTCGTATCTCGAAGCACTTGTATGCCAGGTCACTCGTAAGTCGTGCTGTATGTTGTACGTGTATATTGTTATGCACTCATGCACATACTTCGATCTCATTTATTATTATGAAATGTTTATATGCAAACTACGAAATATGTTTGATTATTCATTCTTACTTACTCCGTCTGAAATATACTAAATACTTTAACATCAAACGAAATTGGATGGACAAGAATAATAATATTATTTGGTGGCATCGACCCAACAATTATATACATATATGTTATGCTGTAGTATTTAAATATTCATCGTATGAGTCAAACGCGTAAAAATAAATCAAAATTTTAATTATTATTAAAACATTATTTATTCGTGATGCAGTTTGGTAATCGAGTAAGAGAACAGTTTTCATAATTCGTTTACAATGTACAATAAATAAATAATTGATATGTGGTTGAATGAATCGATATTTCATGAAAACTAAAATTGACATTTGATTATCTATTGTCAGCTCGCTTTTGATTTTTATATTAATTTATTATATTGTGTGTAATATATCAAAAGTCTTGTTACAGCCAGATAATTAAAGAAATTATTAAATGAAATTAAATACGAAATATATTTGATTATTCATTCTTACTTACGCTGTAGAGTGTAGATCCTTAGTCATATATCATACCATTCCATATCATTATGTCATTAAAATAACATACAAACTACGTAAAATATCTTATCACTCATTTTTCTAAGAAGTCTTGTTGCAAATTATTAAATTTGCAACATTTATGTTACACATTATTAAATATGAAATTAGTCATTTTTATTTTTTACGTGTTATCATGAAGTTTTTAGCTAAAAATACTTATCATTGTTATGCATTCCCTAATCAAAATTTCATATTTGAAGTATGTTTGTTTTGCAATAAAATGCCATTCAATGAAGTGGAATTGAATTCAAGTACCATGTGATTTTTGAAATTTAATCAATTTTATGTAATTATTTACTAATTTTTTATATTAGAACATTGCACTAATCTTTATTTATTTTGTTTCAGGTGAGTACCAAAAATTATACCAACTTCATTTTGGGGATGATGGTGAGTCGATGGATAAATTCTGTAATTCTTATATATTTAACCGCTGGAGTTATTTATTTAGGATAATACCAATATTTCTCGATATTGGACATATTAAACTTTTGATCGTCTATCGGCTATATCGTTTTTCTTTCCCTTTACAAAGATATTTTTAGTATCAAAATGAAATTACTGAGCGAGCGGTCCAACGCTATCGTTTCTGTGCGCGGATCAAATAAGATAACTATTCCCATAGTTATAAGATTACGTAAAGGGTAATGCTTTTGGGGAACGGATCTATTTATACCTCTTTTATATCACAAGATTCTAGTTTCAGACGCTATAATCGACACTTTGTCAAGGATATATTTCAATTTTCACGAATCTTTGGAATCAAAAATACACTGACCCATATTTAGTCATATTTTGTTATATGTTGGACAAATGTATATATAATGTAAATGTTTGCACTATTTATTAAATATTTTAAATTTTTCGAATATTTTGATATTGATTTCGAATTTTTGATCGTTTTGTTTCATCGTTAGTGTATTATATTTTATATTTAATAACAAAATATGGACTAGGAGGTCTGTGTTATCCGATGCACGACTTTCGTGACTCAGTGGTAACGAACACATGTTCGTTGTAGGCCAGATGACTATTTTATGAAGATACTAATTTAATTTAATTTTAGACTATCACACTATAAATAAATAAATTTTATTTTAGTTTACAAAATTATACTAAACACTCTCTACATGTTTTAAAATTAATACGGTTTAGCCACAAGTTCTTATATTCAAATAAATTTTTTGCTTACGGTTAAATTTTTAAAGAAAATTATTTTGTCTAAATTCCAAAGTGTAACCTAAATATTTTTCATAATTAATATATTGCTTTCTATTTATGTACAATATCTAGAAACATTGATTTAATGCATTGTTCCTATTTTGAAAATTTATATTAAAAAATACCTTTTCAAATTAAAAGCCTAATTTGATTATGCTTATTACTTAATTAACATTAATTACAATTATTTTATACAATATTTTTCATAATTAATACATTGTTTTCTGTTTGTGCACTTCATCAAGAATTGAATGCACGCATTGTTTCATAGTTAATTTTTTTTGTTTAAAATACTTGTTGAATTAAGAGCTAATTTGATTATTTGCTACGAGGCTTTGAAGAGGGCTTGAATTATGGAATTTGTTTCCATCACTAATAAATACGGATATAAATAAATATATAGAGTAATACCATATAATATAATGCATTTCAAATATCACATGGTATTTCAATTCATTAAAATTTATTACCACTTCATCGAATGGTATTTTATTGGAAAACCAAGATACATTGTTTTATATTTTAAAAATTTGTGTATAAAATTTATGAATTAACAGCTAATTTGATCATTATTTGCGAGGATTTGAAGAGAGCTTTAATTATGGAATTTGTTTCGATTGCTAATAAAAACCAACATAAATGTACAGTAATTAGATATAGAAAAACCGCAATATAATCGAGAAAATTAATTCGTTTTTATCTATTGTTAGTGACTGCGAATTTACTTTTCATTGCTGAATTCGTTTAGAAGAAAATTATGGATATAATTAGGGGAGACTGGGTACGGTTGTGCCAGGATACGGTGGTGACAGTCGTCATAACTGAGATAGGGTTCAAAGGGAGAAAGATGAAGTATGCTTATTCGAACAAGTTTCCATTAGATCATTGAGTCAGCCCCCTAATTTAAGATGATTTGTAGACCGCATTAACTTTCAAGAGTCAAATGATTAAACAGATAAAGAAAAATCTAACTTAACTAAGACAAAATTAGGGCGAAAGATGAAAAGAAAGGGAAATTTAATATAAGAAAAAAATGATTTCACGAAGATTTCTTGTTTAAAAAAATATGTTTTGATATTCTATAAGCATATTACCCTATATTTCAGTATTTTCACGTAGACATTGTTCAAATTACCATTTAATGTACTTTTCTCCCAGCTAACTGGTAAATTAACAAAGTATTGCGGATCATAAAAAAACGTGGCACAACCGTACCCAGTATTCCCTACTCTTAGTTTTCAATATCAACTGCATAAAATAAAATTCAAGTCGCCTGCATATCGATTGCTGCTTAAAATGCATTGACGTAATGCTGTTTATAAATTATGGCCATAAAACTTAATTTAATATACGCACGTTTAAAATTATCAGTGATAAAATATAGTGGCCGGAATTTCAGTATTCAAATTAATAATTGTGCAACTACGTGTTCCAGGAAGCGACGTTCAAGATATTTTACAAATATTGGTCTTTCAAACCATAAAGCCACATTTAACGACGGAATATTAAAGTTTTACATTGTTTAATTTAATCTTCACAAATTGCTGAGCTTTAACTTGACATGATCCTCTTTGCAACTTTGTACTACCTTCTGCAGTTTTAACCTGACATGATCGCAGCATTATATTCAATTACGCTTGGTTAAATGTTAATACGAAGATTGACCTCAATACAAGATGCATTGTGCTCAAGTATCTCTCCGGGTTCGTTTAATAAACGCTTAATGCGAAATTATGAATAATATTTTATTTCGTTATTTCTCCGAAGTGTTGTTCGCCGGAGTCACGATTTTATTTTAACATTAATGATTCCTTTGAGTATAGCAGTTATTGGGCTTTATACATAGTTATGATTATGGGCGGATTACGAGAGCTTAAAAATTAAATTTAACTTTAACCATTACTATACACTTATTTTTTATCATTACAAATGCAGGGTTGCGCCGCATATTAATGAGGCTGCTAAGTTAATACGTAATAAATTGGTTTTAATACGTAATTGTAAAAGACTTAAAACTTTATGGATTTTATTGCCTGAAATAATTTGAATATAAATATTGAATTTGAAGAATTTTAGAAACAGAACTGTGTGAATCAAACTCATTCATCAAACTTAAGTTTCTTTACACACATTTGTTGATATTTTACAAAAGTTTTCTTTAAGTTTGAAGACTCTAAATTACTTCATCCATATGATCGATTAAATTTTATGTTTGGGGAGTTGTTTTCAATATAATATTTGGGATTTACAAATATTAAACTTTTAAATATTTTTAAATCAAGATTAATATAGAGAGAAGATCTGTCAATTAGATAACGAAGAACTGACAATTGTATGATGAGATTACGATGTAGCTACGTTGTATGATGATTACGATGTACGATATTAATTTATAAGGTACTTAAATTAAATATGCATTTAAAACTTTAAAACTATATATATATAGACATGAAGATGAGTCCAATTACTAATTGTATCTGAACACGATTTTTGATTTCTTTATATTTTACTTGATTTTCTATTAATATATAGGGTGAGACAAAAAGTTTAATTTGACTTTCAGCAATTGTACTGCCTAAACTAAATGAACTGCATGACAAGACATAACATATATTAAACAAAATATGTTCAGTAATATTCCCAACTAACTCCTAATTATATAGAAATGTTTTTTTTACTATTTTCTTAAAATTTATCATCTGTCCCTTTCTTTCCCATGGGGGCGGATTAGGAAGGGACATTCAGAGAGCAAACAGATCCAGCGTCTTTTTTTTAATTTTAAAGGGATTTAAGAAATAATAGCAACATTATTTAACCAATGTGAAATACAAATTTTATGAGAACATTTTTTTGCAAAGATTGCATTGTATATTACCTTGATCTGGTATTTTTAAAGAAATATTCATCAGCAGATGTCGACTATTATTCATTCAGTATATCTCTGTAAACCTGCTTTCTTAAACTCAATCTACATCTTTAATTAGTATTTCTTATTATTTACATCATTAACTATGTAAAGTATAAGTTGGATTCTTTTACTCCACCCACATGTAAGTTTTTATAGAGGTAATATAAAAAACTGTTGAATCTAACTTAAAAATAACAATACATCTTACAAAACAAATGAATAACATATAGCTAAAAATTATATTTGGGTATTGTGAACTAAATACAAGGGCTCAAAACTAAAAAAATACCAACTAAAAAGTTTGGTACGAATATTGATACATCTCCAGATAGCGATGTCGTAAGTATTAACCCTTTCCACTCGGATGCCCTTTGGATAACCCTTTCCAAATTCATATAAATCTTGTAATTCGCGAGTGGAAAGGGTTAAGTTGATGGCTAGTTACACATCTTTTGCTTTCTACTTTGAAATAGTGTCATAAAAATGCTATACTTTGCTTGTTTTCGGGATAACGATGATGTCATTTTTTAATCACGGATTTTTAAGCCTCACTTTACCCAACAAGTATAAATATATCCAATGCAATTAATTATATAAATTATGCATAGTTGAATTGGGATTGGTACGCCAGTAAATTATTAATAAAGCCTGAAATTAATTTATAATTTATAATTATCTTCTGCAAAAATAAATCATGCGTTATAATCCTGAGCAGATCGTACCCCGCCATTTATCTGAATTTTAAAAAAAATCTCACCAAATGAAACGGAAACAGCACCGGGAGAAATGCATCAAAATGAGAAAAAAACAATCAGAAATGTTTGATTTCGTACTGGGTCGCACCCCGAATTGCAGCGTCCATCACACAAGGCTCTCTCATGTTTGACATGATGGCAGTAATTACATACATCGCGCGAGCGTTTAGCGGAACTTTTACAATCGTAACGAGTTTTTAAAGTGTTTCGCAAACCGATGTTTATAGCACAATCGGGCTCTCGGAATAATACTCTCGGCGATGGGTAATTGTATAATCGTTGCGAAAGATAACTCGCCTCGCCGCGCCGCCGCGACTGCCAGCCAGAGATCATGATGCACTCGTCCAAGGGACAGGAGTAAGCAAATATTATATGGACGACGATTTTTTATAACAGCTTTTCTATCTATGGAAGAAAAAGATACATTAATGAATGCGACTAATCCTTAGAGTGGTCGCTTGATTAAAAATAAAATAATTGTTTGCAAGAACGTGGATGTGCATACATTGTTCTCATATAATTCCCTGTAAATGTAGAAAGATTTATAAGGATTTTTTTAATTAAAATATTGTGATGCTTTTAATATAATTTGTGCACGATTTTTATATAAATGGGTAAGTGGTTTTATGAATTAGGGGAGACTGGGTATGATTTGCCAGGGTACGGTAGTGATAGTCGTCATAACAACTAAACTATACTGATTATGAGACAGGGTTCAAAGGTAGAAAGATGGAGTATGATTGTTCGAACAAGTTCCCACTATTGCTTTTAGTCGGTGCCTTACATTAACATGATCTGCAGACCGCATTGGTTTTAAAGAGTTAAAAAAAGTTTCAATGTTTTAATGATAAAAATCAAAAAGCTTTACTGGTTACTAGAGACTAAATCCAAACTAAGCTCATACAATAATCTACTTTTATATAAATCTTTATTCAAACCAATTTGGTGCTATGGTATACAATTGTGGGGCAGTGCTCATAAGACTAACATAGAAATAATACAGAAATGTCAAAACAAATTTTTGAAAATTGCCTCAGGAGCTCCAAAATATGTTCCCAACTGGTTGATTCATGTCGACACGAATACTCCTACCATAAATGAAGTGATAACAAAAACAGCACACAAGTATAGAAATAAGCTAATCAGTCACCCAAATTCATTAGCAAACTCCTTGATAACAGAGAACTATCCAAGAAGATTGAAAAGAAAAGCGCCACTGGATTTAAGCCATCAACTCTTCTGATAAAAAACGGAAATAACTTAATTATTATTTATAAGAAATTTTTTAATAAGTAAATAGTTAAAATTATATAATTATCAATAAAATATTGTGAATTTTATATCGAATGGAAAAACAACTACTGAGTTGTTTTTTCCAACATGCCATTGTAGTATACAATGTCCTTTTTCGGCCGACTATTGTAAATTCATCAAATTTATTGAATGTCATTTACTGGACAGTTGTAAATAAAAGAGATAATAAAAAAAATATTTTAATCATAACTGTTACTTGTATACAGATTACTTCTATGTTATTTTGCTGTAAGTTGAACATTAGTAGTTATTTACCAGCAATTAATTTTTGCTTAGATAATTTAGCTCAGTCATAATGATGATTTGTTTTTAAAAGTGTGCGTTGGATACGGTTGTGACAAATTTTGGGGTTGTAACATATATTTCTTGTCTTTTTGGGTGAACATTAAACAAATAAAAAAAATCTGACTTAACTAAGACAAATCACAAAAGAAAAAAGTAAAAGAAAATTCAAAATAAAAAGAAAACAAGAATTCACAAAGAATTTTTGTTAACTTTGTTTGAAAAATTATGATTTGTTATATTTTATTCACAAGCTTTTTTAATGTTTATGTGGTGTTGTGTCACATATTATTGTTATTAACGACAATAAAAGTTGTTATTTTTCATTTTGGAGTTTAAACCTATTATTCTTAACCTATTTTTATGCCTGTCACAACCGTCTGTAGGATGTGGACGGTTGTGCTACTGGTCCGATTTTTATATGATTTCAGTATATTTCATTTATGATAGTATTTCAGTATTTCCACGTAGACAAATGTTCAAATTTCCATTTAATTTATTTTATTTATTCTCCCATCTAACTGGTAAATTAACCATATTTCTTAAAAAAAACTGTGGTACAACCGTACCCAGTCTCCCCTACAATCGAGAATCTAAATAGAAATATATTACTTTTTATTATGATTCATTCTGTAAGTGCATTGCATTTATTGTTGGAATATTTTAAAATTTTATCCCTACTTGATATTCTATATATACGAAGCAATTCTTGTCAATATAAATAATTTTGGTATTTTTAGTAATATAAGTTTATTTATTTTACCATTATTTCTAATAACCATTAAAATTATTACTATTTAAATGTTTGTGAATAATAGTGTTTATTTATCACAATAATTGTCTGTGTAACTTCAATGAGTATCATATTTTCTTGATTGCGCATTTACTCCATACAATTTCACACTTTTGCAACAGTTATTCTGATACTATTTTCCGTTAATTATGGAATGTTTTGTGCAAATTTTATTCGCTTGGCTGAAATCCATTAGACAGGAAACTTGCTTAATTAGAAGTTAAATTATTGTTATATGCTCTGGTATTTTCAACATTGATCATTATTTCATGAGTTGTTTAAATTAATTTCTAGTGACGTCAGTTTCTCTTTAATTAACCAATTTGTACACTATGTCGAAGCCTGGTAATTACGATTATGATATAACGCTAGCGGGGCTTAAGAGTCCACGATTAAAAAGGTCCTATATCATTATCTCAAAAACCAACAAAGTACAGATTTTTTTAGTGATACTATTTTGAAGTAGAAGGCAAAAAATGTGTAACCAGCCATCGCCTTAATTCTTACGACAGCCATTGCTCAAATGCTTCCAAATTGATGAAAAACAATTCTTTGAAAGTTTCAGCTCTTAATATTAACTTTAAGATAGACCGCATACCAAAGTTTCTTGGTTCTTCTTCCTAAGTAAATACCTATTTTATGAAATATATAAAATTTGTGCTGTAATTTTTTCAGTTATTATCAAAATAAGCAAATAAAATGATTTTCTTAAAATTTTGATTAGCTAAGTTTTAAAACAAATGAAATTTTACCCATGTTATTTTCATAGAAACTTTGGTTTTTTATTTCTCGTATATGGTGATAATTATTTTCCAATTACCTTGTACTCTCATACCAAATATGTGCTGTTCGTCTTATACTTCAAACTCGCAAGCGCCTGAATATTTTCCATTCCTCCTAAAAACTTTGTCAGCTCTAGTTCAAAATGTATAACCCTGTAAGTAAGCCTGTTTACAATTTATTAACTTCGGCTTGCAATTCTGCTCATTCTATAGGTGTATAAGCCTCGACCATCGGCAAACCGCCGATGCACGCGGAAATTTTGCAATTGGTCCATTCTCGCGCAAAAAGTACTATTCTCTTCGGATAGGATCGAAACAGAATTAATTTCTGGTTCGTGACTACGGAAGTCGATCGAATTGCGGGACATTAAGACTATATAATCCAAACGAAATGTACGGCTTAAACCCTCAAGATCGGGGATTCGATTCGATTACCCCAATCCACTTTCTCCCATTATATGCTTGTATATATATATATATATATATATATATATATATTATAGAATTTTATGATATGAGTGGAACGAATATTAATTGTTTAATATGAACAAAACAGCACTCAGATTTGTTTAACACAACTTTATTTTATGATTACAGACGTTTCGAGACCATGGTGTGTCTCATCTTCAGTGTAATTTCAAAAACAGTTACTTATATACTACACATTCTTTCATTCTTTCAAAGAATGTGTAGTATATAAGTAACTGTTTTTGAAATTACACTGAAGATGAGACACACCATGGTCTCGAAACGTCTGTAATCATAAAATAAAGTTGTGTTAAACAAATCTGAGTGCTGTTTTGTTCATATTAAACAATTAATATATATATATATATATATATATATATATATTTGTGTGTATGTACATTTCCGCAATGCATTTGTATACGTATATATTTACTATTACCATTTTACCTATATTAAGATTATAGGCAGAAACCAAACCACGATTCCAGCGGACTACAAACACTGGACAGAATTTAAATAGCGTTTTGCGAATAGAGTTATTGTACATAACCGCAAGTTTGGTGGCACGTTGAATATTTATGCATTATACGTTCTATCTATAGCGAAAAGTTATTCCGTAACTTGCTGCTACAATATTACTTTTTCGTGGAATACTGTGCAGTATGCTTAAAACAAACGTCGCATTGTTTCTGCACCAATAACGGTGATGATAATCATTATTACAATGCGGTTTTAACTATTTTGCAGATAGAGATTTTTAAATTTTTACTTTATTTTGCACAGTGTTAAAAGTATTCAGTTCATATCAAAATGTAATATGTATAAAAATAAACGTACTTCAAGAGAGCAGTTGTGAGCACCTGTTTTATGGCATATTATTTCATAATAAATAATTATCATGATCTTTATTATATACTCTCAATTTGAGCATTTACTTAAAATGATTATTCATAAGTAATTTTATGGTTATAATTACTTGGTATATAGTAATAGTTGGAGACTTGTAATTAGTTTGAGACATAATGAAAGAGACATAAAAATTTAATAAAACGACTATAAGAGCATAAAAACAATTAAAAAAATCCTAGACAATTTAAAACTATGTCTACAGAACACATCAACACTTTGAAACACAATATAGATTTTTTTAGCCCAACTTCAGGGAATACTGGGTACGGTTGTGCCACATTTTTCAGCCATAATTTTGTTAATTTGCCAGTTAGTTGGTAGGTTGAAAAGTGTATTAAAGGTCTACAGATCATGTTAATGTAAGGCACTAACTGAAAGCAATGGAGGGAACTTGTTCGAACAATCATACTTTATTTTTCTTTTTTTGGATCTCAGAATCAGTATAAACCATATGCCAGATGACACAAATTTCGTCTATCTAGATAGTATTTTCAAATTTCTTCTCCAAATATTCATAATTCAGTCTCAGTAATGCCCTCTTATTACTTATTACGATTACTTTTGATTATTTTTATTAAATTATTTCTGAATATAATATTGATGCTTCTGTAACACACAGCGATATATACGATGCGATATTTGGCGATTTGATGTGAAAACGAATTATATTCACGTGTGTTTAATCCCGCCGTAATAAATAAATGTCAATATCGCCAGCGCAACAGATTTCACAGAACAACTGGTGCGGAATCTCAATGATTTAGTTCCAGCAATCGCGCGATTTACACAAGATAAACATTGCTGTCAATGTAAATATTCAAAACGGTCGAATTGACTCAAATCAATGTATACTTGCTCCCAATTGTATATCCCGAAAACCCCAACATAATAATTAAAATTAATTTCGATGTTCGCAAGAGGTTACGAAAGGGTTGAAATAGTATGAAACAAAGTAATCGACACGAAATTCAATATTTGAGTTGTTAGCTGGAAAGTTCTGATCCCTTTAATTTGGGAACTTCTTTATTTTTATTGAGAGTTATTTAATATTTTATTTTAATTGCTATATTTATACTTCGAAAGTTGATGATTACTGGTTGTATAATCATAGATAAATGTTGTTTTTGTAAGTTGATAATAGTTACTTTTCACTTATTTTAGAGAATTTCACTTGCTACCTTATTTCATTATTTTTACTTGATAATCCAAATAGTTGAATACAATGGTAATCAAAGTTCTTATATACCTTATACGTGAGATAAACTTCGAAACACTATTTACCTGCACTATTTCAGTTTTCAAAAAAATGCCATGAAAAAGTGTTTGAAATCTAGTTAGCTTATATAGAAAGAAGTACTACAAGTATTCTAGTATTCCAGTTCAGTGCTACCTATTTTGGTTCCTGATGCAAACATTCTCATCGAAAACTTTTACAATATATGTTTCTTGTAATATTCAGCAGTGGAAAAACGCTGTAGATTCTAAAAGGATTGTTGACAAGATATTTTACAAACTAGATCTGCAAACTTCTACTTCTTTCGCTCACGTGCTGCGGCTTTTATTTAACCTTTTTTTCAATATTGAAGACTTGGATCAAAACCACAAGGAGTCACATATTTGTTAGATATGGTAAAGGTCTTTTTCGAGCGTTTCATGGCTTTTTGATGAATAGCAAATGTCGGCAGTTTCGTAGGATATTGTTCTTGATTTGTTTTCTTACTTTGTCTATAGGGATATTTATGATGCTTTATTATATATTTTATGGGCATCATTAGTTTAATGAGCATTGTGCAATATTACAATAGTCTAAAAAATGAATGTTATAAATCGAGAACAAAATTTTATTTTTGCAATTCATACATAATATAATGACATCAAATAAAATAGGTTAATCATTTCAAATGTAGAAATACGCAATTGTAGCAACTATTATATAGAAAAAATGTTTTTTTATACAGGTAACTGTTAGGAGAATTAGAACAAATGTAGATTACATATAAAGAAATTATAAATAACGAATTATTATACATAATTTATTAATCTGTGAAAAATAAAATTAGAAATTTATAAATGGCTCCCTGTGAAGCTCTTCATTATTCATACATGTATGTGTATATACAAAAAAATAATAGTGTAGTTTTTTTATATTTTCGTGCTGAGTTGACCTAATACTAGCAAGTTCTACATATGGCAACCCAATGTCTCAATGTCTCAATCTCTGTTGAATGAATTATTATTGCAATTTTTATAATAGGGCGAATATTTATTCATGCAGCAACGCCGGATCAGGCAATTTTCACGTAGAAACATATTGATATTTATATTTTCATGTGGAAACCCTTGTCACTACTGCTTGGCAACAGACTGCTCCAAGCGAGATCGAACCCGGGACTTCTGATTCAGGTCTAGTCGTTCCAGCCACTTACATACAAGCAAGTCCAAGAGTGTTGTAATAAGTATATTAAATATCAACATTGAGTTTTAATTCAATACTTTGGACAAAGAGTACATTAGTTCATAGATACGTTGTTCTTTTTTTTATTTTATTACCTTGTCCAGTGCTCAGACTTATTTAACAAGATGGTTCCTTGCACGTTTGTTCTGAAAATTTTATTTAGTATTGTTTTGTATGAACATGTATATTAATTAACTTTCTATTTTTACTGAATCTGATAAATCACAGTAAATTTTGTACCTGAAAACTTAATTGCTTCTCAATCCGTCGACTAGTAATTGTTAAACAACGCCATTCGTTAAGGGTTGAATACCTGCTATAATTTTAATATCAATGAGAAATAAAGCCTTAATAACTGTAACAATATAAATAAAAATGACGTGTCATGAGGGGCCAATCTAAAGACCAGTAAAAGCTCGGATGAAGCGAATTTTCACAAGTTGATCTGTAATTGAATACTGTATTCAGGACCCGAAATCGTAAAGTCGTCGAACAGCTATGCCGGTGTAATGCATACGGCATGCAATTGCACCGAGAGCACATAACAAACAAAAGGGAATTCTATTGTCATGTTCGGGAATATTTTATCACAGCCAGAGAGCAGTCTCTGGCTCGTTCGGAAGATTCTTGTTGTCGCTTCTACTCTCCGCCAGTGGAGTTGCTTAGCAAGCGACGCGCCGTGTGTTATTACGATTATTGCTTAACGCTAACATATTTGCTAGAGAACTGTGTTTATGTACACACGGTTCGTGGAGTTGTTTTAGCTATTTCGCAGTTTAATAGCGCCAAATAACATGCATTTTCCTAATGAGTGCTGCTTGCACGCGCCGACTAGCGACGTTTAAGTGAATCAGATTAGTATTACTTCGGCCATATGTCCGGAACGTGATCGTAATGCATAAAATTCGATAACCGAACAAACGTTTCATTAAGAAAAATATGGTGTATTACGATATTGCTTTGGTTACACGACTTACTACCCTGCAACACTTTTATAACGACTGATGGTATCATATCATGGAAATTGTCGTTGATAGTGTGGAAGAGTAAAATATGCTGCATTTTAAAATAAGCAACAAACCAACAAGTAATTATACTCGCATGCGATATGATTATTAGTTCGCTTATATTTAAATTTATAATTCCATAAAATTGCATGTGCCATTAATGTCCGCGAAACGAACTAATACCAGATTCTCACTTAAGTGCCAAATCATTTATATTTATAACTATACTATATATTAGGTTGTCAACTAAGCAAGTGCGGATTTTTGTTAGAATATCAACAAATAATTCCATGGAACTAAATAACTTCAATCTAAAATGCATTATCGATTTTGATCACTGACTTTTTGTCATCTTTTTGACACCATCATCATTATAGATTTTTTTTATAATTTAAGGAGTTATGTAAAGATTGAAACTAAAAATAATCAAATGACGTAAGGTCAGGACTATGATGGATGTGGAGAAACAATCCTACCAAACTCCAATAATTTTTAACATGTGACCAAGGATATGTGATGTCACTAATAGAATAAATCACTGTTTTATTTTGCCAATTCAAGCTGATTTTTTTCAAATGCATTGTTTAATTTCGTTAATATAATGGAACTAAATAACTTTAATCTAAAATGCATTATCGATTTTGATCACTCACTTTTTGTCATATTTTTGACACCATCATCATTATAGATTTTTTTATAATTTAAGGAGTTATGTAAAGATTGAAACTAAAAATAATCAGATGGCGTAAGGTCAGGACTATATGGTGGATGCGGTAAAAAAATCCTACCAAACTCCAATACTTTTTGACGAATGGATAAGGATATGTGATGTAACTAATAGAATAAATCACCGTTTGTTTTGTCAATTCAAGCTGCTTTTTTCAACCGCATTGTTTAATTTTGTTAGTTGTTTAATGTAGACAGCCGAATTGAATGTTCGGTTGGTGATAACAGTTCAAAGTAGACAATTCCTTTCTAATCAACTTCTACTGGACAACCAGAGCGTTTCTCAACTTTGAGTGAAAAATCACCAGAAGGGACAAATTTTGACACTTTCGACTTTTTAAGGCTGTATCACCATAAGGAGCCTGTCCAGTTAAGGACATTTAATAAATTTGTGGATTTTACAATTGTTGGTCGTAAAGGGACATTGTATGTTGGATAAAAACTCAATAGTTGTTTTCCCATTCGTTGTAATAATAACCATATATTATTGATAATTATATAATCTTAACTATTTAGTTATAAAATAATTTCTTATAAATAATGACTAAGTTATTTCAATTTTTTATCAGGAGAGTTGATGACTTAAATCCACTAGCGCTTTTCTTTTCAACTTTCTTCGATAGTTCTCTGCTAGTGAATTTGGGTAACTGATTAGCTAAAAACAAAATATGACAAAATTTTTCGATTTTATTTTTCATCTTTCAACGAAAACTACACAATCGATCAAAAAACTGTACAGATTGACTGCTGAATTGTCTACTGTCTAATAACAAAAAGCATTTGAAATTTGAACTACATTAGGAAAATTAAAAATTAAATTGAAATTATCTACGAGTGGAAGCCGCACTTACTTAGTTACCAACCAAATATTTATTGAAGTACAATTTTTTTTTCGATCGATTCATACAATCTAAGTTAAATTCAAAAATGCCTAATGGGTTATGTTTTTAGTTTCATTTTTTGCTTTGATTGCTCAAATTATCTATGGTAAATTTCAATGTTTTACCATGTTGTGAACGCGCGCACTACCCAAGCACTGTAATGAATAGGTGACTATAGATGATATGTAGTTTGCGGTTCTGGGATGAATTTACTAGGCGATGTAGAATTTGTGGTGTCATCGACAAGAATTCGATAAATCCGATTTACAACTAAACTCAGGGACAGGTATGTTTTCGTCATTAGAAGCGGTGAACATGGCTCATGTGATACCGTCGCGTACAGGGCGAATATATGTAATTAAGAGGCATTCATTTCACTACGCCCGAGGGAAAGTATTCACTGAGGTCCTTTTGCGGCACGATTATATTTTGCGCCGAATATTCATTTCTCGTTATCCTTTTATTAGTATTATTAATCTTGTTTTTTATGTTCCTTCTTGTCCTTTAAATAATTCCTGAAAGAATTGCGATTTCAAAATTGATTTCATATATATATGTACGCAGGTGTCTTTTTTCATGTATAGTTTAGTTATTCAATTAATTTTGGAATGATATGCATTAATCAATATAGAAGTTCCCAATCAAAATTAAATTAAATTTATCCAATTATCATAGCAACAAAACGAATTATAATTGGAATTTACATTTTATATATTAAATGATATAACTACCAATTGCAATTTTACTATGTATAGATAGATACAATGATTGTGAACAAATTATAATTAAATATAATTTCAAGTACGTCAAATTTATTTTTACTTGTAAATTGTAATTTTTGAATTACTATCGATACCATTATATGCTGATATTCTATCTAAATAATTTTTTGCATAACCTTTTGTAAATCCAATAACATGTGGATAAAAGAAGTCTAACGTGTTTGTATTTACAGAGTTCTTTTTTATTGGTTGTGTTAGCGCTTGGATGAGGGTGTCGGACGTTCTATAGAGGAAATGCTTCCAGTGCCACAATGTGTACTTAATGAAATAACGCAATAAGAACAAAATAAACAATTAAAAGAAAAGTGCGGAAAAGCTTTATACGACATTACGTAGCGGTTTTATAGTTAGCTTCACTTTGTATTTTAATGAATTGACGATCATTTGCAGTACGTCAACTTACGGAAATGGCAATTTCTAAGTGCTTTACTTATTGATATAGACCCGATAAAACAGTTTGTCGTAAAGTTTACAATAGAAAGAACCAGCGAACTCGATCAAGGCTTTCACAGTTGTGTAAGGAAATAAAATCTCATGAATTTCGCTGTACACACATATAGGTACACACACAGGCGTAGAATGAAATACCGAAGAAATTTGTTGGGGCGTTTTTCTTTCAGGAACGAAAGTTTTACGAGCGATGAGCGTTGCGCACGGAATGTTTCGCGAACGAAGCTACGTGAATTGTATACTGGCCCCGTCTGTGTATTAACATGTATCGACCTCGCTAATGTGACACAAACACGTCGACACGCGGCCTTCCATTAGCATTTGCTAGGCTGCGATGTTACTTTCATTAACTAATACATTCCTGTCAACGTCGACTTTTTTGAACAATGATCTCGCGCAGGAAAGGAAACGCAGCTTGTAATTCGCAGTTTAACCAAGACATTTATAACCGGCTTAAACTGAACTTATTATATCACAGTTAGTTTTAGTATAAGTTGTTACCGTTTTTTAGAAAAGCTTTTCCGTTGAATAGAATGACCACAAAAGAGAAAAGACCACAAACTCAGTGCAGTTCGGATGGGGTTAAATGCGCCACGAGTCGGTCGCAGGCGGCTCCGGTGTGAGGGTGTTGTTTGAGAGAGTTATAGTGCACTTGCACAGCCGTGCATTGCGTGCTGAGCTCATCGCCTCCCGAACGCCTCCCGAACGCCTCCCGCCTCCCGTCCTCCTCGCGCTCTTTCCGCCGCCGAGCCAATATTGTCGTGTGGTCGACGGTAGTCGCCTAATAAGTACAATAATGGATTTGAATTGCGGCGTGTGCGTTTGCAGCAGACCCCGCGCTCTACTTGTCTCTGAAGTGCGTGCACTCGAAACCAATTCACTGAGGCTTGATGCCGCCCGACGCGATTCGCTACTCTTAACCCGCATCGAACGGGGTTCCAGGGCTCTACCGCCGTCGCCGTTTTGCTTTGCCCGTTGTAGCCACGGTAGTTCTTACGATTACAAAAATTTTAGAATTTTATTCAAGACATTATTTGCGCCATATTTTACAATATTTACTATCAGGCTTAAATGATCGATGAATTATGCTATTTTCGAAGATGCCTTTTTTACCCATACGTTCTGTTGTAATAATTTTCAACTATAACTTTTTGGCAACTTAACTTTCGTATACTTGTTCGATTCCATACAGGCGTTTTACCATGCATTAAGTCACCCTACTTAAGAATAGAAAAGCCTTGCAATAACGCGATTCAGTTAGTTTTAGTTGAATCATGCAATTGAGTTTAGTTATTTGAGTCATGTAGCTTAGTTAGTTATAGAAATGAGTTTGTAGAGTTCAACTCAATTAGTTAGAGAAAATAAGTCATAGGCTCAGTTTCAGTTTATCGGTGGTTCTAACATATTTATTTTGGTGTCATCGCTAATTTCAACATATTATTTGGTGGCAGCGGTGGATTCCAACATTTATTTTGGCGTCAGCTGTGCGATGTCAAAATGAGTTTGGTGTTATCGGTGGGATCTCTACATTCGTCATTGGTGGTCCAACATATATATATATATATATAGAGATATTTAAAATAGATATTAAATTAATTTACGTAATTAGTGATTATATTATTGGAATTGAATTTGCGCTTTGTGCAACTATGTAATTATCCGTTAATAAACACGCTGCGGTTTCTATCTCACAAGGGATTTACGATTTTCATAACATCATTGTTGCGAAATACTTTATGGCAATTGTAAATATTGAGCAATGGCAAAGTGCAGAACACTGAAACTCAATAAGCGGGTCAAATACTATTTTCCGGCTTGTGTGTACATAGTTATTTATAAATTACTCTATTACATTTTTATTTAATTCAGCGCAAAACACGCAATCCACAAAATGACTTGGCATATGTTTTCTATATTCAAAGTATTTATTTTATGCTGATTTATGATATGCAGTTGTTCTGTGTATAAAACTTCAAAATATTATAGTGGTACATTTCGCAATTTCTAGTCACTATGTATTTTATTCTTTCTCGTAACTATGCACACGATCTCTTATACGTCAATTTCATTTGAAATAACAAGATGAATTTATTATTGCCGCTTCATCGAATGCATGAAGTTTATATATCTGTTGGTTTTACTTGGAAGAATTTTCGCAATGTCCAAAGATTTTGAGTTGGTACTACATTAGACTATAATATTCTGGTCGTTTGAAACAATGTTTGCTTCTTTGGCACTTTCGATGCAAATTCTTCCGTATATATATATATATATATATATATATTAACAAAGTCTAATAATCGGGCATAACATCAATAAAAAACATGAATTTCTTTCAAAAATTTATTTTAAATCCATACGTTTCGGCTATAATCCTAGCCTTCATTCAGTGGAAAAATTAGTTGATCTTAGTGTTAGATTGGAAAATTTAATAATCCATGGTATTAGGATATGGTAATGCACTACACTATGTATTATAAACATTAACTTGAAATTACACAATATTTCACAAAATACTGATTTGAAAAAATCACAAATGAATAGTGTGTTATTCGTAGACTGGTTGAAGATGTAATATTTACATCTTCAACCAGTCTACGAATAACACACTATTCATTTGTGATTTTTTCAAATCAGTATTTTGTGAAAATATTGTGTAATTTCAAGTTAATGTTTATAATACATAGTGTAGTGCATTACCATATCCTAATACCATGGATTATTAAATTTTCCAATCTAACACTAAGATCAACTAATTTTTCCACTGAATGAAGGCTAGGATTATAGCCGAAACGTATGGATTTAAAATAAATTTTTGAAAGAAATTCATGTTTTTTATTGATGTTATGCCCGATTATTAGACTTTGTTAATACATATGTCAACATCAAATTCAGAATCATACAAAATATATATATATATATATATAATATAATATAATATATAAGTGTGTGTGTCTCTGTGGCTGTGTATATTCTTATATATTATGTGTGTATGTGTGTAGTTTCTTACTACATCTTTCTTATCTTCAACATCATATATAATATTAATGACTTTCTTGTCCGAATCTACTAATGACTTTTTGCGTAGTTCACTACGTTTGAGAAAATATTGAATCAAATGAAAACATCACCGTATAAAGTTTTTTGACTAGTTTATTTTCTATGTGGTCTTACGGCCATTGAAAGATCAGTTAAGGATATTTGATATAATGGCTGCGAAGTGTTCTTATGAAGATCCTAAGTGAAGTATTTTAATGAAGCATATTATTTTAATTTATTTGCGTTAAAATAAAATGAGTTCATTTAAAATGAATGTCTATACGGTTTGGTGTGCGAACAGATCATAAAATAAATGTACCGTGATCATGACATGGATTGACTACATATAAACGTCATATAATGGAAATAAATCCAGAGCAGTATAGTATGTCGTAAAAGTTGTCATTGTGAAAATACAACGGGGACGGATATCGAATACACTTCATAGTTTATCGGTTTATTTATTTATTTGTTTATTTTCTTTTTTCGTATAGCTCAGAGCTAACTTTTTTTACGATACGGCAAATGTATATTTACATAAATTCGAGCAATCAGTTTATCTGTATATTGCTATGGCAGTTCTCTTGACCCGTGTTATTTTGTCCTCCTCCGGGAGCAACCGTTCTTTGCTGACACAACTCACAAAAGTTCACACACACACGCCGTCCAACCCGTCCAACCCGTCTACAAGGCATGCACACAATCTTATATACAAGTTATTCAGACGTCGACGTGTATGCAAGCAGCCGGGGTTGATTTTCCTTCGCATTTTTCCCATTTCCTTATGTTCGCCAACTTAATTTCAGTGTTCGTATTCATCGGTAAGAGCACGTCCGAACGGTAAAGACTCAATTCTGTAACGATTCCAGAAGGGCCGTTCCGGAACTACACACGGGACACGGAATGTTAACGGTCTTATTACAATCAGGGATGGTATTTTTAGTTCGTGGTTTCTTTTGTCATTCTCTCATCTCCATTATGTATTATTTTTAGAATCGTCGCGTAATAGTAAAAATCATATTTTTTTCTTCTAATTTGTTGTGATGTTCTCAGGCGCAAACGCATTTCGTGATACGAGGCTTTTGTTTCATGCATCACGGACTTGAACTTATTTCTACATACTTCTGGTTATATATGTACAGTCTTTGTATTCGTTGGTTTCCCTCATTTTAACAATTCTAAAGCGTTATCATGCCCCCTTAATGGCCACCGTGCGCATATAGAGAATAATGAAAGAAGCAATTCATTGTAAATAATATCTATGCTGAAGCTTTGCTCTGTCATATCTATTATTTGCATGAATTATTGCGAACGGAAATCTTTGTTCTTGTTTCACATTCCTACTGTTAGAGACAACTCTCAAGCAGGATGCACTTGCCAAATTTTCCTGGCTGCGCGATTCATTAATGAACCAGTACAAAGTTGAATCGACGATGCGGATGATTGTGAGATTTTTACTTATGTAGGGTAGAGCGGGGCTTAAAGATCCACCACCAACATCTTCAAAACAAGCAAAGTTAGGAATTTTTTAACAACAATATTTGGAAGTAGAGAGAAAAAGATATGTAATTCGTCATCGCCTTAAATAAAGAAACTTTGCTATAAGGACATATACGGCTATGTTTAAAAATCTATAACAAAAGTATTTTCTTGCGCTGTTAGTTTGTTTGATTGTGAGCACTTTTGGTCAGTTTACGGGACTTTGATTTAATATAATTTTTCAGTATAGGTACATTATTTATTTGTTTTATATGATATATTGTTAATTTTAAGTTAGATTCAACAGATATTTTTATATAGCATCTATAATAGCTTACGTGTGGGTGGGGTAAATAGAACCAACTTAACCTTTACCCTGGTAAAGGTGTAAACAATAAAAAATATGAAATAAAACGGTAAATCCAGGTACAAAGACAATTTTAGAAGAAATAAATTGATAGTTATTCTAACTTTGCTTATGAATATTTCTGACGAAATACCAGATCAAGTTTATATACAGTGTTATCTTTGTCATTTCATAAATTCGTTTAAAATGAAAACGAAAACATCGGATCTGTTTGCCCCCTTGGCTGTCCCATTTCACCCCCCCCTACTATGTAAAAAGCGAGAGATGACAAATTTTAGAATAATAGTAGTATAAAAACACATTTCTATGATTTGGAATTCTACTGAACATAGTACGATAGTTGTTCGTTTGATACGTCTTGTGTTGTGATGTAGTTCATTTGGTTACTGAAAGTCAAATTGGACTTTTGTGCCCCGATCTACCCTATTACTTAATATATCACCGTAGCAATGTAGAACTTGACATGAAAGTTTTCTGAAATATATGTAAAAAATATTATTCGATTTTAAATAACACAGATTATACATTTTTACAATTGCACCTCAGTTGCAAATTTCTATATTCACTTGCAGAAATATGATGAGACGTGCTGAACCTACATGCATAAATACGATATTGTAGGACTTTTTCATTTTATTCAATTATTCTGCAACGAGAAATCTTTTATATTGCTCCGTCCATTATGCCAAAAAGTTGGCGATTCTTATAATTCATTTGGCGATTCGATCTCGACTTCTCTACACCCGACTCGAAGCGCCGGCCATTCGCCATAAATTATTCAGATATCTATTGCCGATATCTCATTAATTATAATTCAGTCGCCGGTGACAGTATATTTAAATGAAATTGAAATTAGTGTGATATAATCATTACATCGTGACCGTGTCATATTTTACATTATCTCTATCGTGCTGAACTGGTTTTCGTCTTGGTCGTGCCATTGTGGAGTTGATATCAAATATAAACATTAAATAATATAGCTCGAGAGTTTCATATTCATATTGTATGTGTATTTAATTATGCCTCCTGCCGGTTGCCGACGCGAATTTATTGATAGTAGTAAGAACTGCTTTAATAGAATTTTATTCAAATTAAATGATGTGATGTGATAGATCGAATTTATTATTATTCGTGCTTAACAGTCATATGCATTTTAATAGCTTATTATAATCTTATTTTGTATAACATGAAACTTGAGCTTAAAAAGTTGTGTAGTCATAATAAATTTATTAACTTCACGTAGTTATAGTAATCGTCCAAAAATCGAAAATGAAAATCTTTGCATATCTTTATCTTCGTTCCAGAAGTTTCTGAACATTTTGGCATGTTTTATAAAAAATGTGTGTTTGTATGTATGTATGTGTGAATACAATTTTTCGTCCATGTTCTCGGGAGCACGGATCAACCGGTTTGAATGATTCAAGAAATATTCGATTCCTGATGATAGGGAATAGTGCTGATTAGTTTTTTGCAAAGACCAGTCCAGCCGTTTTGGAGATACAGAGCAAAAAATGCAAAAATATCAATTTTTAGGAAAACGGATAATCTAATTCAAAAATTGTTGTGTTCTGTTGATATTGTGAAGAAATGATTAGTTTTTTGGAGAAGGCAAAATTTTTTTCATTCGGTACGGTGCGGGAAGTTCCAGCAATTTGCCTTAAAGCACGATGCCATGCATCACTTGTTTTTATATATGTTCATTTTATATTTTTTATGAGAATGCTTATTGAATTCATTTATATGAATTTATTATTATTTATTTTGTTTATATAATCAATTAGCATTACAGGGATTCCGAAAGTCTCGTTATACGATTCTTGATCAGCACTCGAGTAATTAAATACATTTATAATGAAGCAATAAAGGTTTTTCGAAAAACCTGATATTGTCGAGAGGAAGATCAATAATGAGCTTTGTACTTATATATTCTGTAACTTTGGACTTTACTCGGCATCTCGATACAATGTCACCACTGCTGAATATCATTTTTATTATGAAACCTTGCATCGCGTTTCTTCAGGAACCGACGGGGACCTGTGAAAGATCAGTACTTGTACTCGTATAAGTCGTAATGCATGTTGTCTCTAGCATGCAGATGCAATAACGTTATTGTTCATATGGCTGTCATAACCAATATATATATAAATGTGTCCCCGCGGTGCGAGTATGCGGCATCTGAAATCACGGCGAGCGAACGACGCTGACGGCGGCGAGTACCCTCTTAGGGAAAATACCGTTTAGAATTCCGTGCGATTTTGATATCCGTTCATGTATTTTATTTATTCTGCAATGAGAACCGCTTATTTGTTCGCAAAACATTTACCGACACCAATCAGTATGAAACAACAAGCGTTAACTTGAAACAACATTGGTAACAAATGATCAACAAACGGCGCAAAGAAGTGACAGAAAAAATTGAAGGAAGTCACGTATTTATTTCAATTTATAGAATATTCCTATATCCGATCAAACGTTATCATTTGATCGGATGGAAGATTGGGATTTTCGTTCTATTTTTTTAATTTTATATTATATATGAAAATAACACAGGTTCACAAAATAAAAAAGTTGCCTGTATTGGGTGTGCGACATATTTTTCAATGTATTCAACTACAAAAAAGGACAGAAATAAGAAAAACACAAATTATTGGGTCTAGCTATTTTTCTACATTATAAGTAAAATCTTGTACAACATCTTAAATCTTATACAATACACTTTTTGTCAATTGTTCAACTACAAAAAACGGACAAAAATAAGAAAAGGAGTAAATCTCTGGTCTAGCTATTTTTTACATGATGAGTAAAAACTTATAATTTCTCTCATTTGCTTGCCCTTTTCTCCTTAGAAAGACGAAATCTCCTTAGTAGACCTGTCTTTCTTCTTCAAAGACTTGTGCCACGGATTTCAGATAAAGTAATTTTCAGATAAATGCAAATATGTCTGCATATTATTGAGAGGCAATGGGAAGTAAATATGTTTGCAAATCACTACTGGAACCTAAAAAAAAATACTCAACATAGATGGAAAATGCGTTGAAAATATCCGTGGCACAGGTCTTTGAAGGAGAAATACAGGTATTTTGAGGAGATTTTGTCTTCTTGTTATTTTCTCCATTTTCTGCAGTTTAGCCCTCAGTTTTGTCTTTGGTTTCATGTTCAGCACTAAAAACTACATTGAAAATCATGTGTACACTCATTTTATTTTGTGAACCTATGTAATTTATTAACTTTCCGTAGGGTAAATTATTGTAATGGGCCGAAAATCGAAATTAAATTTTTTTACATTTCTCGACGTTTCGAAGGTTTCTGAACATTTTGGCATACCTCAGAAAAAATGGATGTGTGGGTGTGTGTATGTATGTATGGATACAAATTTCCAGTCACGTTTTCCGGCGCACGGATCAACCGATTTGAATGGTTCAAAAAACATTCGATTCCTATTGATAGGGAGATGAGCTGATTAGTTTTTGGCAAAGGCAGGACCAGCAGTTACGGAGATAAAGAGCAAAGAGTGCAGAAAATAGAAATCGAGTTTTTGAGAGAACGGAGCATCCGATTTGAATGATCGAAAAAACATTTAATTAGTAATGATTGGGAGAAGTGTTTATTAGTTTTTGGTCCAGCCATTTCGAAGATACGGAGCTAAATGGCAGTTTTTGAGAGAACTAAGCGTCCGATTTAAATGATTCAAAGAACTAACTGCTTGATAATTGATTTCGGAAAAAACATTTTTTGTTTCAACATTTTTTTTCAAAAAAAAGTTTTTTTGTATATCGAAAATAATTGAGATTTTATTTTTAATTCTGACTATAGTTCTAATATACTTTTATAATAATATATTTTAATTTCAACTTTGCAATTAAGTTCATATAATTCTTATAAATATTAGACAATGTTACAATATTAATAATAATATATTTGAAAACATTCAGTATTCCTCGAACATTCCGTTACGGTACGGAAAGTTCCAGCAATTTGCCTTGAGGCACAATGCCATACACCCCACTAGTTTACTACTAAATTGTCAATTCCAATTGCAGTTTTTTTAGATGTGCAATAATTTCAGCTTTCAAGTGTTTTTTATTTCGAATTATTGATAATACGAAATCGTGATTGTAACTAAGATGTATTACTCTGATTTAGCTCGTCATAGGAATAGGGCATGAGTCTCCATATCTTTTTCAACGAAATTCATTTGCATGCTCGCATATATATATATATATATATATATATATATATATATATATATATATATTATTATGTAATTGTATCCGAGTTACATTAAACCCTCGATTTTGCACTAGCGAATACACTGTGTTATACGATGAATGGAAACGCTATTCAGGAAATCGCACACGAAGGAATGCAGAACATCCGAGCTAGCTAGTCTGAAGCAATGCACAACGGCTTTCTTAACACAGAAATTCAGAAATGGCATTTACTGAAGAAAAATTCGGGAAGTAATAGAACTTAATGGGTTTGATCCCGTTTTTTGTTATATTTTTTCAATCGAAATACTTGTGAAAATAGGTTTTATCAACCCAATATTGACAATATTGATAACTCAAATACTAGATGCACTTTCTGTCCATATTTATTGCTATGGCTATGACTGTTGAAAAGCATCAAAATAGTGTATGTTTATTTGGGTTTAGAACTAATTAAATATTGAATTTGTTTCTTCTAATGTTCGGAAGTACAACTATGTAGAGAAAACAATGGGAATTTTAATAAATAACGAAACATGTGCAGCATTTCGGTGAATGCGGTAAAGGAAACAGAAAATTTCCCATGAGCGTCGTTGCGACGAACATGCACCGACCGTATTTTGCCGGGAATGAATACTGTAAGCGGATAAGTACGTGCCAACTTGTACTGATACCCCAGAAAGAGCTAGTGTTCCTATGCGAAGATTCAAGTTTTCTTCGGCCTTTAACTATTACGATCTCTTAGCTCCGTCCACGACAGCGCTAGGCAATCGTACGAGTCGTAAGTCGTATTTCCGAATTGCATATACGGATGCTACAGAGGCTGCCAATACTTCTACTCGATAGCTTCATCGACACATGTAGCCGCCTAATCGAAACTCAGGCAATGGATTGTCGCCCAGGATATTGCAAATTTACACATTTGCACCAAAGAGACTAATGGCGTTGAAAATCGTTTACGATACATTGCAAGTTGTAGAGTTTTGCAAGAAGTAATCTTTTGAAGAGTATCATTAAGTTTTTTTATATATATAATAGTTTTGTCACCTGTTCTATAAGGTACACAGGTAAAATTGTAGATGAATTACAGAGATTTCAAGCAAACATGAATTTGCTATTTAAGTCTGCCCTGGCAGTGTTGTGGAGAAGTTCTGAAATATCCTAACAGTTTATTGTTACGATTTGGAAAATAAATTCTTAAGATTAATTATTATAGTCACCCGTGTAGAAGGTTCTATTCCTAAATGCGAGTTCGAACACTCCCAACTTGAGCGATGTGCACTGTAAGACCGAATGGTTTACAGAATATTTCATTTAACGGAGTTTCTTTTCGTTTTGTTGCGAGAAAACTGCAAAAAGTAAACAAATCGTCCGCCTCGTACATCTACCGGTTTCTAGTTTGCAGTTTGCCAGCAACCCACTCCTCAGATTGAGTGCTTGTGCTTCTGGTGACGTCCGTTTCTTCTCATAGTTTAACTCGTTGCTCAAAGTGAAATCATCTACAATTGCGAAAAATGTGCGGTGCGCGAAAATACGAAATAAAGACTTGTATGTTCGGAAAATAAGAAAATTGAGAAATAAAATAAAAGAAAGTTGAAGTTGGGTAAGTTTAATTACTTTATCGTTATTTCTCGATTTGTTGAAATTGAAAAGTCTCGACTGTTTATTCAGATGTATGTCATCATATACTTCTAGTATATTGATGAAGATTATTTTTATAATTGGTTTGAACAAAATATTGAATCTTCTGTTAACTCAAATGATTATTAGAATAAAATTCTTCGTTCTGAGTAACGGTAGAGAAAGAAATATATTTATGAATCAGCAATACCCTCGGAAGACTATTTTCACTTAAGATCATATTTGTGATCTATGATATCAGGTGAAAATATGATATCATACAGCTTATTACAGAGCTGGTAGGGATTTTTAGCCCGCGTTTACCACTACTCCAGGACGGGATGGAACTTGGGACTCGATGTCGTGATTGTTTTTTTATTATTAGTGATTATTAACTCAGCCCTGAATCATCTCAAAAGGTATGGACTGCCAGTGAGCAGTAGCGGCCGGTTTACACTTATTTGGCTGTAATGATAAGGCTCTCTCAACCTTGAGCGTCCGTCCGTCCATTATATCAGTTGCTTATTGCGGCTTGCGGAATTGATTAAGTCGCCAGCGCTTGAACTTTTTATTTGTTCTCGTTTTTGTTTGATCGTTCGGAAGGCATCAGAACAACATTGCGCTTTAATTTCTTCGTATACGCTATTATGCACGTGAACCGGTGAACCGCGACGTCTGAGAAACGCCTGTAATCATACTCCATTTCGCGAATTTCCTACGCAACCACGGAATTCAAATGATGGGTGGCCAATGATTTATTCTCGTGCGTTCGAAAATGCATTCTCTAATCTGCTTTTTAATTTTTAACATGAACGTGAATTGCATTTAAATAAATATAGTACATTATCTTAAATCACACACATATTTGTCATTGTCATTTTATCACATTTATGTTCAAAGTCATAATTCTGATTTCTATTCAAATTTTATTTTAATTATTGCAAAAAGTCAGGTGTATATTTTTTTTAAATTTTAACATATTGCCCTTCAAGGAGTAGACATTGGTGTTGGTTATGCTGTAGTCATACAGTTACTGGCGCTCAGTTTTCTATTTTAAATTAGAAGTATCTACAGTTTAAATGTATTCCTGGAAGTTGAAAATATCGGTTTCGCAGACGGGAGATGTACTCATTTTGAATTCATTCTCTAGTCACATTTAGGGATACGCACCATTAATGTACATTGAATTCTGATTGCGGTCTTTATTCTACTGAGCATCCATGATGAAGCGTTCACAGTCGGTTAAGTTGCTATATGGGTAGATACTGAAACGATGCCTAGCGATCCAATCAGATGGAAGATGGTCAAATAAGGTTACATAGAGAGTTACTCTGGTTTCCCTGAGCACACGCATCGCACTCTATCAGACTGAAACTGATTGTTCCCAGATAATGTTTGGTTCCTATAACTTAATTAGACCTCGCATGGCTTTTGCATATTACACACAAATATATATATATATATATATATATATATATATATATATATATATTGTTAAAGGTACAGGCTCTAGCTTAAAGTAATTACAGCTTACTTATAAGACTAGAAGCTTTTGTCATGTTAATTTTGCCTTTATAATGACATTTACCCTATTCATAACCACAGGACTGGGTTGAGGAAAATTCTTGAATTCATTTCTAAACTATTAACTTTGTTGAAGGTGCTATGTATTTAAACAGGCTCGAATGGATTTTCTGGAAAAATTATGAAGTAGTTATGGCATTTACAAATTGATTATATGTAAATTAATTCAACAATAACAATGATGCATTACCTGCATAACAATAGCGTTTGTTCAAATCTTATCATTTTGAATCTCTATTGTTTGTATATTACCGATCATTTTTGTATTGTAATGCCCACATTATACTTACCTAATTAATTTCGATAAATTGTTAATGCACTTATCACTTGATAAATATTAGTTGTTGTGCATTTTGACACCATATATCTGACGTTGTTAATTTTACGTTAGATTCAGCAGTTTTTTTATACAATCTCTATAAAAGGGACCAACTGAACCTACAGTCTGACAAAGGTGTAAAAAAGAAAAAAATAAATTAGAAGATAAATTACTCAAATAAATATTCCAACTCTATTGATGAATATTTCTTATGTAATACCGGATCAAGGTTATTTACAGTGTTTCTCTGTAAAAAATGTATCCATGATATTAATATTTTGCATTGGTTGAATAATGTAGCTATTAGTTTAGTGACAACTAAAATAAGATATTGGACCCGTTTGCCCTCTGGCCCTCTCAATTTACTCAACCTATGGGGTAAAAAGGACTAGGTTACAAATTTCTGCAAAAAAGTATATAGAACACATTTCTATAATGATGGATTATCTGGGAGTTTTTCTGAACATAGTCATCAGATTGTTGTTTGTTTGATACGTGGTATTTGTTGTCTTGTAATTGGTTTGGTTTCATAATATACTATCTAAAAGTTAAATTTGGCCTTTGTGTCCTATGGCCTACCTATAATTTTTATTTTGGGATCGTTCAAGTATTACGTAAGCAGATTTACTACAATTATTTACCCCCCCCCCTCTCTTTTGTCAGCAAAAGTAAGCAAAGTTCTTACCAAAAATAAGCAAAAATAAGCAAATCAATAACTCCCCGCCCCCTATAGTGCTTACGTAATACTTGAACGGCCCCTTTGTAATAGATTTATTTACCATTATTTCTATAAGCTAAAGTGAGAACTAAGCTAGTGTTAAAATAAGATAGGATCCACTGATTTGTCTTACAATATGTTGTTTAAAATATATATCTTTAATTATTGTAAGTATATACTATGTAGAGGCCATTTACTCTCCGATCTATATCCTTTAATGATTTATTTGGATTATCTCTAATCTGTTGCGGTACTTCCATGACTGTTTTTTGTAGGTTGCCATAGACATTTTTAGATTGCCATAGACAGTTTGATTAGTGACATACCCCGGAGAATTGAGTATTGTTCTTAAGATTTTAGTTTGCACTCTCCGCATAATTTCCAGATTCGATTTGAAGGCGTATCCCCATAGCTCTAGCCCGTAGGTCCACATTGGTGGAATGATAGCTTTGTATAATAGAAGTTTGACCTACCTATGATGATATAATTTTGTGTTTTTTTTTTTGGAAACCTAAATATATACTGTGTGAAAAATTGGTCAAGGTCGTCGTACATTGTTCGTTTATGGTGATGATACCCCCTCGCGGCCAAAAGTTTTCGCCTCCATTGCTCATAGCAAACAAACCGCGCAATCAATGCAGAGCGAACCGCACTGGCGCGGATTCCCGTAACCGCTTTCGATTGATGCGCTCGTCAGTCACAGTCTTCTATGCCTCGCTCTACGTACATCGGCGCGTCGTACGCCTAGATTATCCGCAGAGATCAAACGTAGCTGGGGCCCGCCGCGTTCGCCTTAATTACCATACAATGTTGCTACGGACGTCGCTGATAAATCCGGAACGTCACGTTGTCGTACCCCTTTGAGTGCTTTGCTTGTTTGGATGGTATTTTCATTATTTATTTTGTTTCGATTCTTAGCGGTGTACCTGCACGTAGAAAAATAGTGGGGAAACTGATTTTTGTGTAATCCATAGGTGGGTAATTCAGTCATTAATTTAATACAATTGTACCTCGACAAGATTTTGGATCGTTCCATAAGTCCGGAAATTATTTTGACATCTGACAAAAATTTTTATATTTTCAGTTTGCTATTCACATTTTTCTAGAAAATTCTTACTTGCTCAAAGCTCGTACCTCGAATTGCTCGTGTGTCGAAGTAATGAATTCGAAGACACAAAATCTCCAATTACATGCATTGTATCTTCTAGTTTCACATTTT